>NW_027202730.1:0-166379 GCF_024711535.1 Dipodomys merriami | reverse complement strand
GTGTATATGTGTGTACATGTGCACACATGTGTGTTTATGTGTGTGTGTGTGTGTGTGTGTGTGTGTGTGTGTGTGTGTGTGTGTGTGTGTGTGTGCTGTTGCAATGTTGCTTGCCAATATGAACAGGGTGAGGCTGAAAAGAGGTGTGTTGCAATGTTTTTTATTTATCAATGTTGTGTCCTGTCATTTCAGTGGAACCACCCTTCTGTACATTTCATTTGTTTATAACATCATCATAATCAAAGCATTTACAACAATATGTTAGATAAAAGAGATCATTTTCAGCTCTTAGTATATGTTAGGTAAAAAGATACACATATAATTAGGCAGTAAGTTATTGCTGTAAGATGACTGTCAGTACAAAATATTTATTTGACCTTTTAAATTGGTTATATTTTTAAGAAATACTCATGGAGTGATTTTGACCGACTTGACCAAATAGTTATTTCTCTTTGATTATTTCTGGGAAACTCAAGGTCGATAAACTCTTTCCGGATTTCTGTTGAAAATAACTTTCTTTGTAAGATCGTATCTATTCACACTAAGATAATAAACCCCGTATATTTAAGGTTTGAATATCCCATCATATTGACTGAAAATCAGTATTGTGGCTATGCTTGTTAGATATATATTTCAAATAAAACCATAAACATGTGTCACCTCCAGATTGTAGATGCATTTGAAGTTGTTTTGTACATACAAAGATTTCTTCATTAATAGTTCTTTTGTGGGAGTAACTGTCACAACTTTAACAAATAAGGCATTTTGAATATCATTTACAATATAAATAACATCCCAGAGTGAGTCTTGCAAATTTGAAAACCAATTAACTATTTTAGTATTATTTTAGTTCATTGACTATACAACTAAAGACATTTCTGAAATAAATATTATTAAGATCTGAAAATGTAAGTGGGTATATAGGCTTTTTATGCTTCATTTTATGATAAGCCAGTTTTTATGAAACTAAAAGAAATAGAATAAAATAATGTAAGTGAATTGAGTAACCTAATTATTAGTATAATTTTGCTTTCTATTAGCACAGTCCTTTGAATGTAGATGATGCAGTTAAATTATTTTTTGTGTCACTGTGCTTTAGTTATTTTTAGAATCTTTGTAGTTATCAGAGTGAATTTGTAGTATAAATAAAGGCCTTTTAAAATGATTAGGATTAATCTTGTGTTTTGTGTTCTACTCCAAAGAAAATAAGTTATTTTCAAGTGTTAATAGTTTATAATTGAATCTTCAGTATCATAAGAAATTTTGAAATAATTTGGTAGTATTGATGTCTTTTTTTAGGGGATGGGGCCCAGTAGTGGTGCCTGAACTCTGGGTGCTGTCCCTCAGCTCTTCAGCTCAAGTCTAACGCTCTATCACTTGAGCCACAGCGTCAGTTCTAGCTTTTTTCTTTTTGCTTGGGTGGTGCTGAGGAATTGAACCCAGGGCCTCATGCATGCAAGGCAAGCGCTCGACCACTGAACCACCTTCCCAGACCTTCATGTATTTTTAAACCAATAGTAGTTCACAAGTTGGAGAGTCTTTAATTCATACTTAGCTCTTGGTGTCTATGATTTTTAACCTCTGATTCCTAACATTAATGATAGGTCAGAGTGCATTTTTGGGTATAGGAAAGGTAAAATATTTATCTATGGTCAAAGTTGATTTTTATATCAGACTTGCTTTAATAGCATTTCTCTCAAAATGTTGGGTATAAAAAGCAATCAAAATACTCCTAATGGTAAACAACTTAGTTGAGCTACAATGTGGAAATGATTGGTCCATAAGACCTGCATAATGTTTCCATCAGGAATTGGGGAGGTCATTCTTTCAGTAAGACAGTGTTAAACAGAGATAGGTTCCCCAGGCCGTGCAGTGTTGAGTGAAGGGATAAAATATGATTTCTACTATTTTGAGCTAGATATCAAGAATGTTATACTATAGCAGTTCCTTTCACCAGGTAGGTATGCATTGATTATGAATTTTGAGTTTTCATATTACAGTTTCCTATTTTCTAACAAAGATAAAGTGAAATATTATGAGTGTCCACAATAATTATGGGAAATTTTCCTAGAATTAATAGATTAAGTGCTGGTATTTTAGACTTAAAATAGTATGAGGTTAATTGATACAGTGGGAGATGAACCACAGGCTAACACTTACAAGGTGTGCAATGCTGTACTAGTAATTCCAACTCTGAAGACTTCAATATCATCATCTGAGAATTAAAAATGTAAGGAGTTCCACTTTATGCGATTATTGTGAGGATTAAATTATATACCATAAGTAAAGTACTTGGAAAAACAATCAATTAGCATTTGGCAAATTCTACCTCTTATTTTATCATATGATGAATTCTAACATTTTTACTGTGATTTTATATGTGCATTGTGATGTATTGATATTCATTGCATTGATCACTTGTCTGTCACTATGAGGAAAATACCTGCAAAAAGAATTTCTGAGGAGGAAACTATTATATTGACTCATGGTTTAAGAGAACACAGTTTAAGATTAAATATCTCCATTATTTTCAATTATATTTTTATTATCTTAACTAGGTGTACACGGGAATTTCCATTGAAAAAGTTAGTTTTTTAAGTAAAATTGATCTTTATATAACTTTTCCCTACCCTTGCAAACCTCACAGAACTTAAATTTTTTCTAGTTTCATATTATTTTCATTGAATATAATATCTTCAGTCTTACTCCATAACTCTCTTTATTCTTTCCCTTTGACTTCCCCTCACATCTTCCAAGTGATAGTTTTCTTGGACTCACTTTTTTGGATTAAAAGTTCAATTTTGTAGGAAATTACGCCTTTTAAAAACTGCTGTGAAAAATGAAAACTTTGGTTAATACAGTTGTTTAACTTGCATAAAATTCTGGCTTCCAAGTACGCGACAGAACATGGGTCCTTTCTGTGTCTGGCTCTGACTTCGTTTACTTAACATATTTTTAGATCTATCCATTTCTTTGCAAATAATGTAACAGTCCTCATAATGGATAGGTGCAATCCAATTGTGTATATATGACACACTTACTCCAACCATCCCTTCGCCAAAGGGCATCTTGGCTGTTTCCATAACTTGGCTATGGTGAATAGTGCAGTAATGAGCATGGTTGTGAAAGTGATTTAACTGTAACTTTTTGGAAGAATTCATCACTATCTTTCTGGGAGCAATCCTCTAGCCAGTTTTCCAGAATAAACACATCCTTCCCTTCATCTCCATCACAACGTATTGCAAGTAATCAAAAACACACTAACCCATACAGGACTCAATAAGCTAAGACCACACTGTGCCCATATTCTTTCAATATATTTTTAATAATTACATAAATTTAGTGAGAAACTTCTATGTACTTTCCTAATGTGAGAATGAGATACATAACAACAGAGTAAAAATAAGAAATATGCAATTAATTAGCTATTATCATATTTAAAATCTTTTTCACCTCTAACTCATAGACTCACTTACTATTATTTTAATCTTTATTTGATTACTTCATCTATCCCCTAAATTATAACAGACGAGTTAAATACAGACAAAAAGTGTGGTTTGATTTTGACACTCATGTGTGAGGATGCACAACATGGGCAAATAGATGGATAGGAATTAATAGCAATTACCCATTTTGTTAAAGTAGAGATGGTTTTCCCAAACTGATTCATATTTCATTCAACAAAAAAACCTGTAACAATTCCCTTTGTTTTGTTCCTCATTCACTTTTGTTTCCATTTTATTTTATAATGAAGGATTATTTCATATATGTACTGTAGATACAAAAATATGTTAAACTATTTCTATACATATGTATTGATATATACATACATACATATATTACACAGGTTACAATGATAATTTATAAATTCTGTAACTATACAATTTACTAAATTATTAAAAACATCGACGGTTCATGCCTGGAATTCTGGTTACTCCGGAGGCTGAGATCTGATGAACATGGTTTAAAGCCATCCTGGGCAGGAAAGTCCATGAGCCTCTTATCTCCAAACAACCAACAGACAATCAGAATTGGAACTGTGGCTCAAAGTAATAGAGGGGTAGCCTTGAGAAAAAAGCTCAGGGACCTCACCCAGGCTCTTAGTTCAAGAACTACAATCTACCCAAAAAAATCTATTTAATTTACACCTGTGTAAGTAGAGTATTTCCATTATCCAAATGCACATCCATGCTCATTTGCAAGGTAACTCTGTTTTGTCTGAAGTACCACTAAACAATATCACTTAAGTAGAAAGCATTGGAACTTGGGTTCATTCTATATCTTTCATGAATTTTTCTCAACTCAAATACTCAATTGTTACACTTATTCCAATTATTTAAAATCATACCTTTTTTTTTCTTTAATACCCCTAATATTACAGTTTGAATTCAGTGTCTTGTGCCCCCTAAATGGGTGTTCTTATCACTTTGTCATGTGCCAGTCCTAAATTGTCCTGATTATTTTTCAGATAGAAACTGGCTTCCTACTGTGTATGATTTTGGCCTCAGTCCATTTGATGTTATTCTTCCTTGAATTTAGAATAATAAGTACATGGTATTATGTACAGATCTTTCTGTCTAGTCTGGGCTTTAGCCACTGTTCTCACAACAGTTCACTTCCAAGTCGTCAGGATTTTCATAAGCTTGTCATAGCTGATTGTTTTTAAATCTTTGCATTTCCTGCAGGTTCTTGAGTACTGAATTAATTTGTGTTTTCTTGTCTTGTTTTGTTTCATTTGAATGTATGTGTTGAGTTTTTCCTCACTTTTCCTTTTGTTTGTTTCTTTCCCTGAAGTTCTTACCTAAAGTGCTGAGAAACCAATTCTTCTTTCTCAAGATAGTCAGGATGAACATTATTTATTCCAAACAACTTCAGTTACATTTAAACACCTTCATATCCATGAATGATATAAAAATGCTAAGCACTGAGAAGGTTGTTTTGTTTTTACTTTCATGGTAGTCTTTGTCATACACAGATCATGAAATATATGAAGATAATATAAGTACAGATGCATGTCAGGAGGAGAAGAACCTATTATTAATTGTTTGACAGAGGCTTCACTTCTAGGGAAAGAAATATATTGCTTGATGCAGGATTTCACAAAATCATATTGCTAGGAAGAACCTAAGCAATCATCTAATACTATGGACTTAAGAGTGATGAATTGACTTCCTGAATAATTTACTTTGGTGTCAAATAAAAGCAGGCTTCCAAAAAGAGAGTAGATTTTAGAGAAACATGCTGAATTTTATGTAAATAGGTCCTTAGCTGATTTTGTTAATTTGTGGACTAATGCAGGGAAATAAAGTACAGCAAAGTAAAAAATTAAAGAACTTCACATTGAAATACTCATTTGTGTGTGTGTTCATGTGCATGCGAGTATGCAAACGCACATGTGCATGTGCTTATGCATGCATTCATCATTCTTGAGGCTTGATAGTCCCTGGCAACTATTCCTCAGCTTCTGTGCCCAACGATAGTGGGCTACCACTTCAGCCACTTCTGTTTTTTTTTTAGATAATCACTTGTATATTAATGATTGGAATGGCTTTGAACACTGGTCATCAGATCTCAGACTCCTGAGTAGCTAGCTAAGCTTATTCAGCCTCTGAGTAGCTAATCAAAATTCTGCCTGTCCTCTATGCTTCACTGCTCTTTTATTCATTTCCTGAGGTAATCACAAGCCTAAGTCTTATATATGTCTAATTGCTTTAAAAATACTGTTACTGCTTGGCAGCAGAGGCTCCCATCTGTACTCTTAACTGCTTAGGAGGCTTGAGAACAGAACCCAGGCCAAAAGTTTAGTGGAATTCCTTCTCAATCTATAGCTGGGTGCATTGGATCATTTCCACCATCCTTCACTATCTAGTTACTATGATTGGAAGGACTGGGGATCCAGGCCAGTCACGATAGCAGGCTAGACAAGTTGGTGTTCATCTCAGATGCCATTGATGATGGGAAGGCTAAAGGACAGATCAGGTGCAAGTTCTTGTGGAAAGGAAACACCTATTCTAAAATTAGCCAATGATACGACGCCAGCCTAGCTAGAAAAATATACCCAGAGTTGAAATACCACAATTTCCCACAACCAAAATAAGTATATATGTGAACATTCAAAAACTTAGTACATTAAAATACATATCTAAATGTTCATTCTCTTAACATCACATTATCTTACCTTTTCCGCTTGAATCACACATATACTAGATATTGCAAATAAGGGAAACCATAGGACCTATGTTTCTTTGGGCCTGGCTTACTTCACTTAATATAATTTTTTCCAAGTTTTTCCATTTCCTAACAAATATTTTTTTCTTTCATACATGTGTTTCTAACACATTTATAAGATTACTTATTTGTTGCTTTGTATGTCCCTCCCCCACAGTATAACCCCTGCTTTCCCTATATTTGATATCATTATAACTTGTGGAGGAGATGGGGAAAAACAAGTCGTTTAAGGATACAGGTGGACCTTTTGCAACAATGAGAAGTACAAGTTGTCATGTCCAAAATGAGCTTTACAACGTTGGTGCCGGGGGGGGGGGAGCAGGGGGAGGGGAAGGATTGGGATTGGGATTGGGAGGGGGGAGACTGGGAAGGGATGTGAAGGGTAAACAAAGGAGGAGGCTGCAATGCTTGGTAAGAAATGTACACATTATCCTGCCCATGTAATTGTAACCCCTCTGTACAGTATGTTCACAAGTAAAATTAAATTAAATTTAAAAATTAGGAAAATCTGTTCTTTGCTTTAATATCAGCTTTATCTGATTATCATATGATGTGAAAGAATAGTTTCTTCATTAAACTTATGATAATTTAAAAAGACCTAGAAAATTCTTTCTCACTTATTAAGTGGAAATGAATAGCAAATTGCCTCATTTCTTACATATTTGCCTACCACTATAAATTCATCTTATGATTATTATTAATAGTAATACATTCTGATTTATTACTTTACTTTTTAACAGTTTTTAAACTTTTTGCTTTTCTGCTGAAGTTGAAGTATTTAATTAGTATCATCAAACTATATTCCTTGGGTATTTAGGGCAGTTTTTTATAAAGTTTTTAACCAATAGCTTCTAAGAATTCTTAATTGGTATATCATTTGATTTATATTTCATTTCAATTTATTTTTATTTTAATGGTAATGTACACAGGGGTTACAGGTACATGAATAAGGTAAGGTTATGAGTACATTTCTTAGGGAAGGAACTTTGTTATCTCTTCCATTGATTTTTTAGTACACTCTAAACAAGAATTAGTTATGCTTTTGCTGTTGCTAGTGATCCATAGGTACTTTTGCTTTCTTTCTTAATGCATTTATATTATAAAATTGATATAGAGAGGATTTACACTTAATTAAGTCAACTTAAGAGTACACTTCATTTTATTTTCTAAATTTGAAATTTTGGGCTTAAATGTTTTCTTTTGTGTCTTTAGTGTAATTCATTTATTTCAGAGTTGTAGGATTAGTTAATTTATTTTTGCATGATTTTTACACATGTAAATTATTCACACACATATATTTTGCTTTTATAATATTTAACATGTGACTATTTAAAAATTGTTTTCTTAATTTTTATATGGTTAATGATTTGAAATAAATTTATTTTCTTATAATTATAAACATATTTGTCCAGGTAACAAATACTGTTTTTCAAGAAGCACATAATGTATTAAGAAAGGCTTCATTGGGCTGGGATGGTGGCTCAGTGGTAGAGCGCTTGCCTCGCATGCATGAGGCCCTGGCTTCGATTCCTCAGCACCACACAAGCAAACAGAAAAAAGCCGGAAGTGGCACTGTGGCTCAAGTGGTAGAGCACTAGCCTTGAGCTGAAGAGCTGAGAGACAGCGCCCAGGCCCAGAGTTCAGGCTCCACGACTGGACCCTCCCCCCCCCCCCAAAAAAAAGCAAGGCTTCATTACTTGGTCACTTTTTGGAAGTATTTTTACTTGAATTAATAAAATAGTTTGAGTTCAGCATGGTGATTTTTGACATCCATTTTCTAGCTATGGTGGGAAGTGTAAATAGGGTTTGTAATTCAGGAGATACTGAGAAACTCTGTCACCTTATTATAAAACTATTCAGAGTGAATTGATTAGAGATATAGCCGTCGCTAGTGTTATATAGGGCACCTCCCTATCATATTCTAAATCTTGGGTTAAAACACCAGTAACATCAATCTTTTGTCAAAATAAAAGGACACATGTTTCAAAATGTTAATTATTTAAACTTAATTGCAAATATTCTCTTTTATTCTATTAATTTTCAATTTACCTAATCTATTAAAATCCAAGTATATTGTGATTATTTTATTTCTACTGAACTTTTAAATTGTATGAGCAATATTATGATTTCATATATTAACATACTTTTACTATTTGTGATAATTTCCACCCTTTAATATGATAATATCAATATTCCAAATGTGTGTATGTGGCGTGTTTATGTGGTTTTTGTGTGTGTGTGCTTTGTGTGTACTTTGTAATGCTTGGGAGATCACACCATTGCTTCACATATGCAAAGCCAATGGTTTACCACTGAGCAATACTGCCTAGTTATAAACCAAATAGTGTTTTAAACCATGAGTTTCAATCTTTCATTCCTAGTATGCTTTTTCAAAATTATATATAATAAAATGTGATCCATATTCTATCCATGCTAGCAATTTTTATTGTTACATAGAATATTCCCACTGCCTTTCCACTTCCAAACTCTTGTGTTTGTTATTGATAAAGGTTTTATTTTGCTTCTTTTCTCTCTTCATTGTTTTTCCCTTTAGAGTTTAGCTAATCTTTCTCTTATTGCTTTGTGAATTAATTGTCATATTCCTATTACAATTTCCTTACATTGTAACAGGTATATACAATGCTTTATTGTCTATTTTCTTTTTTTCCCATTGTCACTGACTTTTGGTCCAAACTATTAGATGCATTAAAAAGAAACTTGACTCAGGACACTTTACTTTTCTCCTTCTCTTCTCTGAAGTCATTTTGTTTTTTGAAACACAATAGCAATAACATATAGCTCCTATGTGGTCCATCATTCTTTCCCCTCTCACTCTCCTCTGTTGTACAGCTCAAGTTGTTATCATTCAGATTTATTATGCTACAGCATTATCTAAATCTTAAATCATTCCTAAATTAATTTTAGTTGTTTCAAGTATCCTCTAAAGTCATTTCTCTATATATAATATCTGGGGTCTTGTGTTTTTCCAAGGTGAAATTATGATTGACTATCAAACATCTAGATATCTCTGTAGAATATTGGTCCACCTGCTCAGTAAACTCGTATGTAAATTCAAGGAAAACAGGTGAGTCAGAACAATCTTGTAAAATTGTGTAGCTTCAGGCTTCATACTAGCTTTGAATCTTTTTACCATGTTTAGTAGTAAAGACAACATAGTTCTACTACAATAGCAGACACATAGAAGAATGTAAGATTTGTCAAAAATAAATTCTCAATTTTATGGTCAACAGATTTTGAAAACGATCCTATGATTTTATGAAATAAAAATAGAATCTTAAATGGGTATATTGGCACTATTGTCTCTCGAGATTTAAAGAATGATCTTAGACTACTACCTCAATCCATTTTTGTTTTTGTTTTTGTTTTTTTTGTCATTCATGTGGCTTGAACTCTGGGCTTAGGCGCTGTCTGTGTGCTATTCCGCTCAACGAGAGTGACCTACCGCTTGAGTCACAGCACCAGATCTGGTTTTTCTAGTGGTTTATTGGATATAAGAGTCTCATGGACATTCCTGCCCGGGCTGGCTTTAAACTGTGATCCTCAGATCTGAGGATTTACTGATAGTGAGCCTCAGGCACCCGTCCAACCTCCATCCTTATACAAAAATTTAAAATAAAAAATGATTATCAAACTAAATGTGAGATGTGAAAACCTATAAAACACAAATGTAAAATTTCATGACATTGCATCAGTAAAGGTTTCTAAAAATTTGACATGGAAAGCATTAGTGGCTAAAGAAATGCAAGAATAAACTGGATTATATTAAGCGATAGCCGTTCATAATTCAAAGGAGACTATAACTGAAGTGAAAACATATCCAACAGATACAGGGAACATATTTGTTAATGCTACAATGTTAATGCTACAATGATTCTGAATAGTAAGTATTTTTATATCTTCTAATGCTATATAAATTTTTACCTGAATAAGATATTTCTTTGAAGAACATATGTAAATTAATAGTCAATAGGAGCAGCATATGAAATAAGTTCCTCTTTATTATCTAAGAAAAAAGACAAAGAAAACTCACTAGTATTACCTTAATATAAAAATACAGAAACAGGAACTCAATTTTCCATTTTTCCTAACATTCCACAGAAATTAGAGAATCCAGTAAAGATATAGCAATCCAAGGATGGTATAGGATGTTATAGAATCACTAGCTGGTGAAAAAGAAGATAACAATAATGAATTTCCTGATACAATGGGAAACAATATCTGCAACTTCAGATTGTGATATAGCTAGAAAGTAGTTTCCACTAGGCCGTCTTTGATATTTTAGGTTTCTTTACACAGCAACATTCCTCTCAGGAAATGATTTTATTAATACTCAAGGGTTTGCAGCTTATAACCAGCAACAAATAATACTTCTAAATGTAAACACATATGATACTAGGAGTAACCAAGGCTACTTCCATTGCTATAGCTGATAAATAATAATGATCTGGGGAATACTCAGTCTTGAACTTTTTCATACCTTTCTTCTTCTCCACCATGAGAAGTCCAAGGCAAGATACGTAAAACATTATCAGACGATTTTTAAGTGTTTTATTGTTCAAACTGAAGGAAGTACATTTTCACACTTTGGGGGCCTGACTTTCAAAGAGACAGACCTTCACAATTATTTTATAGACAAAAGTTTACTGCTTTGGATTAGATGTTTTCTAGCCTTTCGGTTTTGTTCTCTATTATTTTGGCAACTACATTTAAAAACATGATAAATCTATCATGTGTATGTTGGATTGTTCAAAGTCAAGCCATCTCCAAACAAAGTGAAAATACTGTACAAAGGGATTACAATTACATGGGCAAGGTAATGAGTACATTTATAATCATGCATTGTAGCCTATGCATTTGTTTCCCCTTCCCATGCCTTCTGATCTTCACCCCCCCCACAAAATCCTCCCCCCCAACCCCACACCAAAATTGTAAAGTTCGTTTTCGACATAACGACTTGTACATCTCATTATTTCTTTTCCTTCTAATTGGTCAGCTTTGATGGCTTAAAATTCTTTGTTGAAGCTTTCTTTTAGATCTTGTATGAACTTCACTTCCTTAATTTGGTGTTCAGTGTTTATTCTCAAATCACTTAGTTGATTGGTTATGGTTTCCTTGAACACCCATTCCTTCTGTTGGGTTCCATTCAGCATTCCCTTTGTGGTCTCCCTGACATACTTCAGCTCTTTGGTAATGGATTCCATGAATGCCTTTAGTGATTTGGTGTATTCTCATCCTGTTCTCTCAATTCCTGTATTACTCTTTGATTAGCTTCCTCACTTTCACACAATTCTTGTAGTTCTCTTTGAGTGTAATCAGCCTGCTCATGCCATTCCTTCCTTTCTCTTTGAGTGTTCTCAAGCTGCTCACGAAATTCCTGTATCAGCTTTTGAGTAGCTTCCTCATGTTCATGATATTCCTGTATTAACCTTTGGTTTGCCTCCTCTCTCTCCCTATCACGCTCATACAGAGTCCTTTGTGAGTTTTCAGTCTTTTCATTTACCATGTTTACCAGCAATGTTTGTAGAGCTATTTGGGAAGTCTCCTCTGGATTATTCATTATCTGTTCTGTCCCTTGATTATCATGAGTGGGAGTTGAGATACCCGGACTTGCCATTTTTCTGGCTTACTCTGCCCATTTGGGATGAAAGTAACACCAGTTTTGTGCTAGAACACTATATTAAGGCATCAACCAAAGTCTGTAGTTGCACAGTCAAAAGTCCACAGATACAATCTAGTTCAACATGAAACAACTATATATTAATGGGCTACAAATCGCAAAGAAGAATTAGGCAAACCAGAAATTATTAGTTTTAGGGAGAGATGTTGGTAAAAATAGGAATAGAGGGATGTGGGAAGGCACAGGGAGAGTTAAATTAACTAAGTTCTAATCTCAAAGCCAGAAATAGGTTGGATAGAATGAAAGTTGAGAGAAAGAGGAAAAAAAGAAGAAAGAGTAAGAGAAAAAAGAGACAAGAAAAAATAGAAAAGAAAAAAATTATAAATTAAAATGTGCCATGCTTAAAAATTATGCAAATTTAAAACAAAATGTTCTGAGAGGAACGTGGATAAAATGAGAGAAGGGGACAGATATAAAGGAGATATGAAAAACTTAAAAAAATGCTTAAAATATTATATAGGTATAAAGAAGTAGTACTGCTATTAAGGAATTTAAGTCTAAGAGGTTTGAATTGAATCATAAATTTCTGGATTAAATGTGTACACAATGGTGGATAAGGTCTAATAATCGACTATGGGTACATCTGAGGATGTGCAGAACATCAATTAAGTCACACAAAGAATAACGAAAGAGAAGAAAGGGTGAAAATAATGAGAAAGAAAAAAAAAGATCAAAAGTTCAGTAGAGCTAAACAAAAAACAAAAAAAATAAAATTTTTAAAAAGAAAAAAAGAAAGAAAAATGCACACACACATATACCCCTAAAATAAAAATTGTAAGAGGAAGCAAAAAAAGTTACTAGAAAATAATTTTTTAAACATAAAAATTATAAAAAAGTTTTAGAAAAAAAAATTTTATACAATGGACCAAAAAAAAGTTCTTGACTTTTTTTTTTTTGAGGGGGGGGCAGGATAAGAAGATCCTGTATCTTCCGTTTGTCCATAACCACTCTCTTGTTGGAGTGTCTCGTCTGCTTGTGGTGTTTGATTTTCTTGTGACTTGGTTGGTTTCTTAAGTCAGACTGTTTGAGCAGACCTCAAAATGCTTTGCTTTACCCAGGATTTTGTGTTCTTCCACCCAGGCTAGTTCAATGGGAAGGAGATCTGCTTTGAGTATCAGAAAAGAGGGAGATAGCTGTTTGGTTTGGAAATGCTGTGATGAGGCTAGGTTCTGGGTAGAGTTGAGGCCTTTCAGCAAACAGTAGCATTTCACAGAGGGGCTAGCTTGTGAGACACTCACAGAGTCCAGCCTGGAGCCATATTCAGGGTTTATGTTTACTGACTTTCCATTGATTGACAAGGCTGCTGTATGGAGGTGAAGCCCCTGGCTCTGTTTACCCAGTGAAGAAAGCCACTCCTTGGGCTGGTGACACCGGCTGGGTGACTTTTCCCTGGGTGGAGCTGAGTGTGGCAGGTCAGGTTATGTTCTTGTAACCTGCTAAATGACTCTACTTTTCTTCCAAGGCCTGAGTTGGAGCTAGCTGCTCAGCTGGGCTTTTGTCAGTATCAAAGTTGGAGATCTCCAGTAGTGTGGGGGGAGGGGTGGCTTTCCCTCCTCTGCTCCCTGAGAAGGAGTGAGGATGTGAGACTTCTACTCACACCAAGTCTTGGTTCCTGTGTCCTCTCTGGTCTGCAAACTACAGGATGAAGATGCCTGCTCCTTTTCAGTTCTTGCTGGTATTGAGTAGAATCCGTTCGCCCGCCGTGTCTGGCTCCTTCATTTGGGACTCTCTGTCCTGCAGGTATGGCGGCAATGGCCGCCCTCACTGCAGCTCCAGCCGCAGCCGCGGCTGCTGGCAAGTGCTCAGATCTATCTCCTTGCCTGGATTTTCCCTCTCTGGCCTAACTCTCTGTACTGTGATGGCAGACTTGGTATGATTCTCTGGCTTAGGATTGTTCACTGGAACACTAAAACTGCTTTCTATGCGAGAACTCGTTTAGCCTCCAGCTTCTCCTCTGCCATCTTCCTGGAACTCCTCCAAACAAAGATTTCTGTTCCCTTCTTCCCTGCTAATTAAAGTTGAATTCTTGCTCTTTAAATGATGACAAAACGTGTTACTTTAACGAATATTCCAATTGCATCAGGTGAACTCAGGAGTGTCTGTGATTGCTTTTTAAATTGTTTCCAAGTATTTTCCTCCACTATTTTAATTATTGCCTTTGTTCTGATCTTCTAATCAGGAACACAGAGTTACACAAAAAGATCTTCTAAAGATATAGGATGTTAGGCAGAAAAAAAATATATGTATAATTAAAGATTTTCATCTATTAAGATACTGAAAAGCTCAGAAGACACCTTGCTGTTACTGGCATGGTTATGATGACTTGAATGTTTTGGTTCTTAAATTAAGTGAAATGCATGTAAAATGTTACAGTTGTTCCAAACAATGATTATGGCTTATACTTTTCTGCTCCAATGAGACGAAACCTCTGTCAAGGTTGGAGGGCATATCGATTTTCTGCTAGAAGTGTTAATGTTAGAAAGTCAAGGGAGATTCCTAAAACAGCACTGCCTATCACGAATCAGTTCATTATACTTATGGCATATAAGTATATAAACATACAAATATGAATTGAGTGAGAAATGTCTGATTTACACAATTGATTCAGTGTCAACTAAAAGCAGAAAACACTTCTTGACATTTATATAAACTAGTATATCTAGTGAGGATTTAAAAAATTTTAGAATATATATTTTAACGTTTATGTCAAATTATTTGTTTATTTTTAACTGTTTATTTTTAATTGTTGTCAGTCGTGGGGCTTGAAATCAGTGCCTGAACATTGTCCCTCAGCTCTTCATCTCAAGACTAGTGCTCTACCACCTGAACCACTGCCAGTTTTCTGGTGGCTCATTGGTGATAAGAGTCTAACAGACTTTCCTGCCTAGGTTGGATTTGAACCAAGATTCTCAGTTCTCAGACTCCTTAGCAGATAGGGTTGCAAACATGAACCACTGGCTCCTCGCTACACTATTATTATTTACACATTTATGAAGAATGGAGAGGTAATCACATTCATTTATATGTTGTGTCATGACCAAGCTACATCATAATCATTAATTTCTGTATGTAACATTCCTTTTTAGTGAGACTTCTAAAAATCTTATCTTTTGGCAGTGATGAAATATCTCTTCTTAAGTATAATCATTTTGCTTCTTGTGCTATACAATTAATATATTTACTTTTGGTGTTGGAAGTCTGTTAATTAAACTTATATAAAACAAGAAATTAATATGAAAGAAATTCATGGTTCTATTACTTGCTTTAGGAAAACAATTATGTCTGTTGTTTTCAACTATATTTCTGTGGGAATGTGTAAAATTAATTGATTTAACTATTAAAATCGATAACAGTTACATTATATCAAGTTGATTCAAACTTGAATGTGAAAAATTGCACACTTAACCCAAATATACCTCCACTTTCTTCTACCACATATTAAAATACCAGTAAAGCAAAGCTTGGTGTTAGCAGCTCATGTGTAGAATCCTAGATACTCAGTATCCTAAGACCTGAAGATTTTAGTTCAATGTCTGTCTAAGGAGACAAAAATGTGAAAACTTATCTCCAATTGTCCAGCAAGAAGGAGAAGTTGAGTATATGGCTCAAGGAATAGAATGTCATCAGCCATGAGCAAAAAATGCAAGGGAGACTATCAAAAATTGAGTTCAAACCTTAACAATGGCATATACACACAAAACAACAAAAAAGTAGTATGAACATGAATAATGATGTCAAAATAGTAGAGAAGATCATGAGAAATATTGTGTAAACATCTGGAAGACAGAAATCATTTGACAGGGTTTTAATTCATGAGAGGGAAAAGTTGCAGTCTCATTAGTACAATCTCATTGTACTGATTGTGTTGAAATCTGGCTAATGGGTAACCCGTGAAATAGTAGATTGGATGACCTGACATAGCAGACATTGCCAGTAATTAAGCGCCATGTCACTCTGGTGAAATCTAAAATTGTGCTTGTTGATTTAAATAAAACCTCATGAAAGAGAGTGTTTGGTTCACATATATAAGGATCTTTATTTTGAGGCTTCAGACCAGTGCTTTTGTTTATCACCACTCCTGCTTTACATTCACTTCCTTGTACATCTAAACCTTACTAAACTGCACCAAGCCAAGGCTTTGAACTAGAGCCCCCTGCCTTAATCCCTCCTTTCTCCTGTTACAACACATTTCACATGCTATCTCTGTCTTAGCATTAGTTGCTGTCATCCTAATCCCCACCAGAAAACTCTTTTATTCATGCAAACTTACAATAAATAACCTAGTTAGAAAAAGGAGTAAGGATTTAGCATTGGCTGAGGCTCTCATCTGTAGGTTTGTTCCCTAATAAATCTGTGCTATACTATCACTTTTGTCTCCATGGCTTTTGAGTCTGACAAGTGATTGATTAGGTTTGATGTAATCCAATTTATCCAGACTTACTTTGGAAGATTTGACCTGTGCCAAGGAGACCTCGTGTTTCCCCTAACTCTTCCTGTAACATTTCCAAGTATCTGGACATTGAGGTTTTGGTCCATTTGGAATAGATTCTGGTGCAGGAGGATATATAAGGAACTAAATTCATTTTTCTGTGTATAGCCAATTCTACCGGCACACTTTTTTGAAGAGGCTGTTTTTCTACCCTCCTGTGATTCTGGCTTCCTTATCAATGATTATGTTCCCATAGGAGTGGATTCATTTCTGGGCCTTCAATTCAGTTGCATTGATGGAATTCTGTGCTTTCATTGAAAGAATGGCATTACACAATTCCAGAGGAAATGGAAAGACTGGAAATTAGCTAGATTTAAATAAATATATGTTGCATGGTTTTCCTCATTTGTAATAACTAGGTATGTCCATAAATCTACAAATTATCAACAGATAGTAAAGGACAAATAATTACAATTGGACATGATTAACTAACAGCACTGTAACCATTCACATGGCAAGAACAAGGGAAGCTATTCTTAAGAGAGAATCAAAATGGCTCAATAGCTATGTGCATATGACCATATAAAGTGATGATTATTGCAATGAACTCTAAGAATCAATAATACATGTGAAATACATATATCTGTATATAATTTTAATAGATGTCATAAAATTAACCGACTTCTCTGTAATCTCAAAAGCAAAATTTTAAGTTCAGAAGATAAAATTGAAGAAAGTTTTCAACACATATACTAAAATACAAAAGGGAAAATGTAAGAGAGAAAAGATAAGATGAAAATTAGAGTAGCTATCTATTGAAGAATTCATAAACATTTTCCAAAACTATACAAGAGAGTTGGGGTACAGCTCAGTCGTAGGACTAGACTAATATATACAAAGACATGGATTCAATATTCAAGAAGGACAAATAATAAGTTAATATATAGCAACAATAAAATAATTCTTTGAAATAAATACTTTCATATTAGAGAGGCCTGAATCCTACCAGTAAGAAAAAAATACTTTCAATTCTTGTATCCAATGACATGAAAATACAAGAATGAAGAGGAAATGGTTTTCCTTTTCTATCCTTTCCTTTCCTTTTCTGCTTTCTTCTTTTCTTTTTTCCTTTGGCACTACTGGTGCAAGAAGCTAAAGCTCTGACACTTTAGATTATTTTTCAGAGGATGTCTTGCTTTTGGCCAAGCCTTCCTTGAGCAATAATCTCTTAACTATGGCTTCCACAAACGGGAGATAACAGGGAAATTACACTATATCTAGCTTTCTTTGTTTTTGTTGTCTCTCACGAATTTACTATTAGATCTGGCCCTGGATATCAGTCTTCTAAAATTCTGCCTTCTAATTAGCAAGGTATATTTCATCTCAGGTTGGACTCAGACAATTTTTCAATGTAAACATTCAATATAGACTTCTGTTTTCTACATATCATTAAACTCAATCGAGGTTAGGATAGATCTTTATGATGTTATAAGAAGAAAACAGAGAAAAAATACAATCCTCAACAGAAAGAACAGTGCTGGAAGAATACCAATACCAAATTTCAAACTTTACCATAAAGCCATAGTAAAATCAACAGCTTGGTACTGGCACAAGAACAGACCTCAGGACCAATGGAATAGAATTGAAAACCCAGAAATGAACCTACAGACCTATAGCCATATAAACTTCCATAAGGGAGCTAAAAAATATAATGGAAGAAAGACAGCCTCTTCAGTAAATGGTGCTGGCAAAATTGGTTAACTACTTGTAGAAAACTAATGCTAGATCCTTTTATATCACCCTGCACCAGAATCAACTCCAAATGGATCAAAGTCCTCGGAGTCAAAGGAGACACTCTGAAAACATTTCAGGATGGAATAGGAAAAAACCTAGCTCTCTTTGGCACGGGCTGAAATTTTCTTAATAGAGACTCAGAAACACAAGAAATCAAAGAAAGAAAGCCCACAGATTGGGAGAAGATCTTCACTAGCCATACAACGGACAAGTGTCTCATATCTAAAATATACCTGGAACTCAAAAAATTAAATCCCCCAACAACAAATCTTCAAAGAAACAACTGCCCAATAAATAAGTGGGCTAAAGACATGAAGAGAAACTTCTCTGAAGAGGAAAGAAGGATGGCCAATACACACATGAAAAAATGCTCAACCTCTCTAGCCATAAAAGAAATGCAAATCAATACAACATTGAGATAACAACTCATCTCAGTTAGAATGGCTATAATCAAGAACTCTAATAACAACAGATGCTGGAGGGGATGTGGACAGAAGGAAACCTTACTGCATTGTTGGTGGTAGTATAAATTTGTTCAACCACTTTTGAAAGTAGTATTGAGGTTCCATAAATGACTCCACATAGAGCTCCCCTATGACCCAGCAATCCGACTTTTGGGCATTTACCCAAATGTTCACAAAAAAGACCACACTAAAGCTACCAGCATGACTATGTTTATTGAAGCCTTGTTTACCATAGCTAAGCTATGGAACTAACCATGATGACTCTCAGTAGATGAATGGATCAAGAAAATGTGGTATATATACACAATGGAATTCTATAAGTGAAGTAAGCCAGTCCCAAAGAAACATAGGTCCCATGGTTTCCCTTATTTTCCATAACTGATATATGTCTTTCAAGCAGAAAAAGTCAGATAAGTTGATGTTAGGGAAATGAACCTAAGATAAGGATTCAAATGTTATTTTTCTTTCACGCAATTGTTTCTAACACATTTATAAAATTATTTCTTTGTTGCTTTGTATGTCCCTCCCCCATGGTATAACCCATGCTTTCATTGTATTTGATGTTGTTATAATTTGTACAGGAGAAGGGAAAAAACAAATCGATTAAATAGGGATACAGGTGGACCCATTGATAGAATGAGACGTACAAGTCGTTATGTCGAAAACGAACTTTACAAATGTGGTGGTTTGGAGCAGGGTTTGTTTGGGGGGGAGAGGGAGGATAGATGGGAAGGGGAAACAAAGGAGGAGGCTACAATGTTTGATAAGAAATGTACTCAACCTCTTGTGCATGTAATTGTAACCCTTCTGTACAGTATTTTCACAATAAAAAACACAAATAAAAGAACACAGAGAAATCCCTTGAATATTTTCCAGTTTATTTATATATTTCTAGTATGACATCACAAGTAATACACTAATACTTCAAAAGTACCTTATACAGACTTCAGTTATTTAAATTATTTTGTTCAAATATTAAGTCTATCATAGTTTTATCAACTCTATATGAATATACCATATTTACAGATACGTTTCTTACCAAAGATAAGTCTTTCTCGTTCTTCACTTTTATAATTAAACACACTACTTCTCTTTGTTCCAACTGAAACCTGTTTTATCCTGGCAACCAATGCATTTTTTTCCTCTGATTTCTCGATCATGCAATAAATAAGCTTTTAGGATTGCCTTCTTATCTTTGGTAGATTATTCCCAGGTATTGCATGCCTTAATATTGTATTGTGTTCACTCGAGTTGCTTTTTGGTTCTGTCATTATAAAATTTAGCATAATTTGTTTCCCATTCACCTGAAAAAAGCCTGAATTGATTTCCATTTTTTTGACTAAAGGAAATAATGCTGCTATAAACCTCTGTGTTTTGGCCTTTGGGTGAAAGTTACATTTTATTTCTATGAGACAATGTGTGAAGAGATCAATTCCTGTGCTATACTGTGAGTGGTTGCATATTTTATATTCTAGCAACCTGACAAAATTTGTTCAGAAGTGGTTTTCCTATTTGACATCCTGACAGTTTCCAGTTTCTCTGCTTCTTGATAGCATTTAGTATGGTCATTATTGTATTATGGGAAGTTATTCTCATACATGTTTATGATGTAATTTTAGTTTCAATGTACATTTATTTGATGACTGATGATGTTTTTCTTGTGCTTATTTTCCACAAGATGTATTGTTTTGGTTTGTAATTGATGTTCTTTTTTAACATTAGGTTTTGAGAGTTCTAGGCAGAGTCTAGACTTCAGTCATTCTTCAGGTATAGGATTTGCAAATATTTTATCCTTGACTACGGGTACCCTTCATCATCATTATATTCATCATCATCATCTACATCATCATCACTGTTAGTACTACTATTATTATTTTTGTACATGTACGTATCCTCTTGGGGTTTGAACTCAGGGTCCTTGAGATTTCTTGCAATTTGTTAACAATTTACCATTTGACTCATGCCAAACTTCTGCCTTTTTTGCCATTAATCAGAGGTACGATTCTCAGGGACTTCATTTTGTTGGCTGCCTTCAAATAGCAATACTCAAATCACAGCCTCCCAAGTAGCTAAGATGAGATACATGAGCCCCATACTCCCAACTTCTATTCACTACTTGCATATGAGCTTTCACAGACTAAACTATTTTACACTTTTATTGATTTCTACTACATCAAGCTTTCTTTTCCTATAATTTTAATGCCAAATTTAAGAATTCTTCATTTCAAAAATTGTCAAGACATCTTTCTGTGCTTTACATTTACATCACTATCTTTGTTTTATATGCCTCGTTTTAATCCTGATTGAAGTTAATATTTGAATAAATTATGTTTAAATCAATGTTCACTTTTTAATTCTCCCCAATACTCTCTACCCTATCACCACTTATTAAGGAGAATGTCATTCCACAAATGTTTGGTTTTACACTCATTAAATTTACCTTGATAATATGTATATGGCTCTAATCTGGTGCCCTACAGACCCATTGAGTTGTATAATCTTTCCTCTACAATTTGTATAACAATTTTACACTAACCGTGTTAATATTGTACAGAGATATATATTCCAGTTTATTTTTCTTTGTCAATGAGTCAAAAAGTGCTGATCAAGTGTTTTCAAAAATTGTCATAAAATTATAAATAAAACTGTGAAACTGGATACTGGTGGCTCATGCTTATAATCTTAGCTGCATAGGAGGCTGAGATCTGAAAATTACTGTTCAAAGCCAGCTGGAACGGGAATGTGTGTGTGAATCTGATCTCCAATTAACCACCAGACAACCAGAAGTGACACAGTTGCTCAATGGGTAGAGGCCTCACTTTGAGCTGAAGAGCTGAGGGACAGTGCCCAGGCCAGATTTCAAGCCCCATGAATGACCAAAAATAGCGGTGTGGGGGACAATTAATATCTTTGTTCAATTATATCCTCCAACCCACAAAAACTATATGTCTCCATTTATTTAGATTTTTGCTTTTATATTCAGAATTGTATAATTTTCAATGACAGTGGGTGAATAGCACTGAAATACATTTTGACGATGTGTGAAGCTAGCACAAAGCTATTCTAAGAAAACAGTTGAAAATTTTAGGGGCAATGGTAATGGAGAAAGACAGAAAAGGTTAATAAGGCCCTTGATCAATATGTGAGTGTAAAATATTTCAGTAAGATTACTTCTTACAAATAATATACACCAACTAATAAATATCTTCCAAAGGCATTGGTATTCAAGTATGACACAAATGATATAAACAGATTTTGTGTTTAAATGAAAGAAAGATAGATGAGAAAACGTAGCAATTGTGTAAATTAAGAAATTTGGTCAATATTTTGAGGGCTCATGGCTCACTGGATTAAAAGTCTGTTGGTATCTAAGATAATACTTAAATGTTAGACATGAGCCTATCTGTAGAGTGCTTAAATCTATTGTTTTTGAGTCAGTATTCTTTTTGCTGTTGTTGTTTACATGGACTTACTTTGGAAAGACTAATATTACATGGGAGAAATGTGTAAAATAGAGTACATTATCTAATTATATGAGGTTTTTAAATTGGCCCATCTGTAGATGTAGAATATGAAATAATTGCTGCTCAAGTGGAGGGTAAGTTGAAATTATGGCAGGAAATGACTACTAATACATATTGTATTATTTTGAGAGGGTAGTGATGATAAAATGTTCTAGAACTGAAGGTGATATTCATAGTCCAACTCTTTAACTTTCTAAGAATTGTACTTTATTGAAGAAATACAGATTGCATTTGCCTTAAACTTAGGAAAAATTTTAGATTAGTAGTGGGTGAATATGAGTGATAATTTAGAATTTAATATCACACAATTCTCAAAGGTATAGGTTTAGTATGTTGATGAATAAGACTATCAATAAAATATGATGTGATATATCTTCTGAGTGACTACATATGACATTGTGAATCAGTGAATATTCTACAAAATTATGTAAATTGCGGGATGAAATAGAATTGAGAGGGATGAGAGATAATGATCATCATGATGCAATATATTGGACTGGGAATGTGGCTTAATGTAGACTTAGTGGTATTGTTTTATATGCATGTGTATACTTGTGTAATACCCTCAATGGGCATGTCAATATGTTATTATATGTTATTGTAAAAGGTTTTGCTATGCATATTCCTGTATATGTGTCTCATGGGACATATGTTGAAATATATTTTGTATGTAAAGTTTTGATTCAAAATGTTGTATCATAGCGGCAACTTTATGTGTAATATCTAAAAGATTGCCTCTATGTTTAACAAACTGACAATATCACTTTAAGTGCCAACAACCAATGTATAAGGATTCCAATTTCTAGATAGTGGTTGTTCAGTGCTCTCTTATTGTTTCTTTTTCCACTAATCACTATATGTATGCAATGTCTAGGTATGTTATGACCTTTCAATATGTTCTTTGGTTGTTTGTATATTAGTATAGAGATACTTATTTGGATTTTTTGCTATATGTTACTTCCCCAGCCCTCGGCCCCTCTATAGAAGATTGGTAAGGGTCCATCTCTTGCAGATTCCTCTTGCAGGTCCCATAGGGCACCTTACCTCCCCCCAATAAGGGGAGTAGAGTGGGGGCCTAGGACTGTCAAGGGCACCCAATTCATAGGGGGTAACATTCACCCTCGTTTTGACTTCTACTGTGCATGTCTTGCTGCGTTCTTGGTGGAATTTGACCCATTCCATTTCTTTCATACTTCCCAAGTCCTCCTTTACTCCCTCTAGGTCTAATGCTGCCTCCTTCTCCTTCTTCTGTGAAATAGCATTACCCATACTAAGGGTTTCACGTACCTTGAGAGAGTGTTTAGCTTCAGCCAGTATCTTTTCCTTTCGAGCCCCACGTTGGGAGCCAGATGTCGGGTCTTTGTCTGTCCCACGAAAGACGGATGGCGTCCAAGGAAAGGTTAGTGCGGCCGCTCACCTGTTCCCCAGCCTCCCTTAGCCCAAGAGACAATCACACACAGCGGGAATTCAAATCAAGCAACGACTCATTTATTAACACAGAGCAAGCCCTTTCTAAAGCAAAAGACTGCGTGGGAGGGGAGGAAATGGAACCAACCAATCACTGTAAAGGTCACACCTTATCATGCGCCTAAGTTTCCATAAGCTGTTTACACACTGAACATAAACAAATCAGGCTCTGCCCACTCAACTTCACCTCAGGGCAATCTTTGTTGCCTGTGTGGCCACACTGTCCTCATAAGTCCTGTGTCGTGCCCTTTATGAACTCATAATCTGTTTTAAACCTTATAATATTTCATTTAGGATATGTGATATCAGAAATCCACTGTGACATCATGACCATTGTGACATCATACAGACAGACATAGTGAACATTGTGATATCATAATCCTCCTAGGACTTCAAGAAATTTGCAAGGACACCTGCCTTTGTAGATACCACAATCCATTCATGAACTCATATTTTCTGTGATTTCATGACAAATGAGAACCTTTATGCCATTTGAATATCACCAACCAATTGTGACATCATAGACCTACTGTGACCCATTACCTGTATGGCATCACCAACTAATTATAACATCAAAACTTTTGTGATGTCACATTGTGACATGATGATCATGACATCTGTCAGTGTGATGTCACAGTTGTCATGATGTCAGTGGATTTCTGGTATTTCATGATACATAAAATATGAGGTTGAAAAATAATGAGGGCAGATAGGTCTAAGATATCACAATGTTAACATAACACAAAAGTTATGAGGACAGATGTTAGTGATATCACATTGTGTTAGTGATATCACAATGGCACTGTGATATCACAATGTGATTATGACTTCAAAATGGTTATGTAGGTTATGTAGGTACAAAAATGTGTTTCTGATATCAACTCTCATGCCACATTTGAAATACAATGAAATCACAGAATAAGCATTCACAATGTGTCTATGATGCCACAATGAGAATTGTTGTCATAATGGGATTATGTCATTGAGTTTGGTGATATCACAATGAGTTGATGCTCTCATAATGAAAATGTGATGTCACACTGTTGAGGATGTCACAAACACTTTTTGATGTTATAATGGCATGTCTGACCTCAATTGTCAGTTAACAACAAGGATATGGGTACACAAAGGGACTGTGCTGTTAAAAGGGCATGGATTTTTCAAAGGAGCTAAGAGGTCATAATAGACTTGAGATGTCACAAAGGAATCATGATGTCACAATGACAATATTGTCACAATGGGTTTGTGATGTTGTGCTGATGATGACATCAAAATGGGATTGTGATGTCACAACGAGTTTGAAATATCACAATCAAATTTCCAATTTCAATTGCTACTAGTTCACAAGGAGGATACTGTAATAATCAGCAGGGCCCCAATAATCTGTAGGGTCTGATAATCAGCCAGGCACCATTTCCTGGGTAGCTGGAAAGGACAAAGTATGCCACCAAAGAAAGTGGAGCATTCTGTGGGAGGGGCTTGTGCATTAATCAACAGGTGTTTAGCTGTTAAGAAGTGATTGGGCTGTAGGCAGTTTGGGATGTGACAGTTGAAAGCTGTTAGGCAGTTGGAGTAGAGAAGGGTTACATACTTTATATAAGCTACTTGTTCAGAGAAATAGAAGGAAAGAGAAAAAAGGAAAAGTCCTGGAAGGAAGGAAGTGGTGTGATAGCAGAAGGGGAAAGAACCTTGGAGGAGAGGAAGTTGTGGGGGGGCAGGAGGTGAAGGATGGAAACTGACGACCCAGGCAAAGCAGTTCATACATGTGGAGAGTGGAGAGGCCTGAAGAGAAGAAGGAACTGGTAGAAGGGAAAAATGGAAAGACATCGAAGGATGTATAGTTCTGTAGCCAAGGAGAGACAAAGGGAAGGGGGAAAAAGGCTTGCCCTCCCCTTTGTTTGGAGCTTTGGCTAACATAATTTTGGGGGTTGGTGGTTTGGAGAACATTTATTATGTTAAATGTGTCTCAATGGATTCTCTTGAAATACAGAGTCCCTAATTTTCAGAAACCCCATCGAGATAATCCATTTGGATAGCATCAGGCCTTGTCCCAAGGGAAAAATCCTCATAGGTGAAAGTGTCAACCCTCAGTTTTAAGAGTCTACCTCAAGTGTTTGTCTCCAGAGGACCAACATTGACAAAAGTCATTTAGGTTCCTTTAGGGGTGCGTCTAGGAAAACTTGCCAACCTGTTTTGGGGACCCCCTCTGGAGGTCATTTGTGGCTTCTGGGAACTCCTTGAGAGGTCATGTAGGGCTTCCTTGGGAAGCAATCTGGAACCTCATCAAGAGTACATCTGCTACTTCCTTGAGAAGCCATCTGAAACCTACCCTGGAGGTCGTCTGGGGCCTTCTCCAGGGGCCATCTTGGACTTTCTCCAGAGGTCATCTGGGGCTTCCTCAGGAGGCAACCCGAGAACTCTTCAAAATAGGCGTTAGGACTTCCTTAAGAGGCAAACTAGGACCACCTCCTGAGGTCATCTTGAACTTCTTTGGGAGGTCAGCTTGGGTTACCTTGATGAGAAATGTATGACCGTCTTCAGACATCACCTGGGACTTACTTGAGAAGCCATATAGGACCTTCTCTGGAGATCATGTGTGGCTTTCTCAAGAGGGTTATCTGGACCTTCCTCTGCGGTTCCCATATAGCTCTTTGAGTGGTCATCTGGGAGCTATTGGAGAGGTAATCTCAGCCTCATTGAGAGGACATCTTGGACCTCCTTTGGAGGTCATCTGACACTTCCTTGGGGAGTTATTTGGAACCTCCATGAAAGATTATCTAGGGCCTCCTAGGGACGACATATGTGACATTTTCCAAGGGTCATCTGTGGCCTCCACAAGAGGCAATCTGGGACATTCTCTATGACATCTGGGAACTCTTGTATTGGTCAACATTGAGACATATGGGACATGTAAGTTAAGCGTCTGTGGCTATTGGTCTGTTTGTGTATGCTGATAGTTTTACCTGTGTCCTGTATGCATCTCTGTTTACTCCTTTCCTCAGGATTGGAGAACAAGGCCATATCCAAGTTGCCATATCCAAAAAATATTCTCCCCCAGGGTTATAGAGTCCCTCAGAGGAAGATGCATTGATGTACTCTCTCCTATTCTTTGCCACCAGAACCTGTCATGTTAAGTCATCCTATACCAAAAGTGGTTACTTTTATCAGCCTGAGGTGGTACAACGTGGTATGTTACCATTATTACCCTTGAAAGAGGAACAAGGAGGAGATGGGGGGGCAGGACCCCATTTGAATATATGTTCCCTTTACAACTAGTGACCTGTATAACTGGAAACAGCAAACTCCATCCTTTTCAGAAAAAAAAAAAAAAAAAAAAAACAGGGGCTCATTATTTCATTACAGACATTAATTTTCACACACAAGCACATCCGGAATGAGTGTCAGCAAATTTTACAGGTGCTTTTCACCTGGTAGAAAAGGGAATGAATCCTGCTTGGTGATTTGAAAGTAGTACTTGGACCAGACAGTAGCCCCAATATTGAACCAGACCATTTAGAGCAAGTCTTTCCACAGACTTAGCCAAGCTGAGACTTACAGTGTTCGAGGTATGGAAGTGCTTACCTATTATTGCTAGGTTTGATTAGCAGGGATACTGCAGTGGCTAGAAAGCCAAGTCATCAAACTAAGGTGAGTGAGATGGTACAATTCCCCAGTGAGTACCCTAATGCTTTTCTGGACCTTCTCCCAGAAGACTATAGGACAAATAGGCCTATAGATTTTGAAGCCCTATAGAATCAAAGAGCCCTAAATATGGTCTTTATTACCCAGTCAGCCCCAGATATTAGAAGAAAGCTTCAAAAGTTAGAAAAATTTGAGAGAAAGTGTATTCTAAGTTGGAAGTGGTTACCCAGTAGGTGTTTGATAACAGAGATACCCTGGATAAAAAAGACTCTAAGATTTGGGCATTTACCCAAATGCTTACAAACAAGACCACACTAAAGCTGCCAGCACAACCATGTTTACTGCAGCATTATTTACCATAGCTAAGGTATGGAAACAACCCAGATGCCCTTCAGTAGATGAATGGATCAAGAAAATGTGGTATATATACACAATGGAATTCTATGCCCCCATCAAAAATAATGACATTGCCCCATTTGTTAGGAAATGGAAAAACTTGGAAAAAATTATATTAAGTGAAGTAAGCCAGGCCCAAAGAAACATAGGTCCCATGGTTTCCCTTATTAGCAATATCTAGTATATGTATGAGTCAAGCGGAAAAGGTCAGATAATGTGATGTTTGGAAAATGAACTCTTAGATATGTATTTTAATGTTTTTTCTTTCATGCATGTGTTTCTAACGCATTTATAAGATTATTTCTTTGTTGCTTTGTATGGCCCTGCCCCACAGTATAACCCCCGATTTCACTATATTTGATGTCAGTATAACTTGTGGAGGAGATGGGGAAAAACAGGTCGTTTAAGGATACAGGTGGACCTGTTGCAGCAATGAGAAGTACAAGTTGTCATGTCAAAAACGAGCTTTAAAACTTCGGTGCCGGCGGGGGGGGGGGAAGATTGGGTGGGGGAGGCTGGGAAGGGATGTGAAGGGTAAACAAAGTAAGAGGCTGCAATGCTTGGTAAGAAATGTATGCATTATCCTGCCCATGTAATTGTAACCCCTCTGTACAGTATGTTCACAAATAAAGTAAAATAAAATAAAATTAAAAAAAGAAGACTCTAAGAAAGGGGGTTGAATTCTGATAGGAGCACCAGAATAGGGATCAAGGAACCCTTGGCAAAGACAGTACAATTCATTTGAAATGGCACTAGGGAACCTCTAGGACTACATCGGTGAGCTTATTGCAAGCAAAATGGACATTGGGAAAAGGAATGTCCAAGGAGGAGAGAGATAGAAAACGACAGGTTATGTAATCACATTAAACACCTGGAAAATGTGTTCATAGCTCTGGAGTAACATGCAAAGGAGCTTGGGGCTTGGAATTCCAACTGTGTTCAATTTAAAAAGCAGCCCTCTGAACTTAAGAAGAAATGTGGCAAAGAAGAATTCACACACTGCTATCTCAAAACACAGGCTTATAAAAGACTGAATCTCCAATATGTGCCCGTCAAAAGTTAAAAGCACATAGAAGAGCACATTGAAAAAAACAGAGAATAATTTGACGTGAAGAAAATATTTGAAGATATAAACTAGTGACAGTCAAAAATGAGAAGAAAATCCTCAAAAGGAACCTAGAAAACACTCAGAATCAAATGAAATTCAAGTTCATTTGTCTGGATGAGTATGAGGCAAATTAGGGGATCAGAGGCCAACAGAAGCACAAGACAGCAATACTGCCATCCTTGCTAACCACAAGAGAGGCAAAGAAGAGATCCTGATGCTGCATTAAAAAAATCGTGGACATGAAAAAGGAGCTGGGCCTGATATAAGAATGTATTAGGCTGAAGTACATGTCAGTTATAAGCTTTGAAGAGTGTCACCAGAAATTCAAAGCATTAGAGAAAGAAGGAAAGAATAGTTAGCAGAGAAGACTGGGAAGTGCTGTGTCATAGAAGATGAGGCCGAGAAAAGTAAAAAGGAAAATATCAGGTTCAAGAAACAGATTGTTCCTCTTCAGAAAGAGTTAAAGGACCACATGCTCTGATAGGGAATGCTGGGGAAAGGGAAAAGCATTAGGAAGAAAAACAGAACAGCTAAACAAACAGTTGAAAGATCTGTCACAAAAATACACTGAAGTGGAAAACTAGAAAGAGAAACTACTAGAGTAAAAACTCCAAAAGACTGCTGAGATCTTCATTATAAATGTAATGCAGAAGCATCGTGTCCCAATGGAACAGGTGGAGGTGGGAAAAAATACCTCGCAATAGCACCTTTGCGAATTTAAGGGAGCAGCTGAAGAGCAAGCAAAGTTGTTGTGAGAAGGAGCAGCAACCAAGAGGTTAAAAGCACAGTCAAAGGAACTCTCCTGTGACCCTGCCAAAACAGTTAGAGGTTAAGGAGCACATTGAGAAGGAGAGTGGGATCTTGAAAGCAAGTTTGAGAGAAAAGAAGGAGAATAAAATGGAAGAAGTCTCCAAGGTTCAGAGTACTGTACAGGAGGTAAAGAAACTAGAGACCCTAAGATACAGGGAAACATCTGAGCTGATCAGGTAACTTGGGAGATCACTCTAAAACCAGTGGGGTCTCTAGAGCTGCTAGTCGTTAAAATTAAAGGAACAAGCAAAAAGAATTGTAATAAGTGTATAAGTGTTCACACAACTTGTAAAAAATTCATACAGGCTCAAGCTTTCTGTCAGTTTACATGTAGATATTTGCACCCTGGTAAATTTTCCAAGGCTACTACCTAAAACTATTCTGAAAACCAGTGGGGCATTAGCCTGACAATACTTTGTAAGGTTTGTAGGTAATTTCCAACAGGTAAATGCTGAAAAGCTGGAACCTATGGAAAGAATTCATACGTGAGGAACCTCAGATGGTGAATTTTGGAAAGTGGACTTCACAGAGGTAAAGCCTGGAAAGTATGGGTATTGTTATCTATTAGTAATAGTGGACACTTTTTCAGGCTGAGCTGAGGCATGAAATAATTCCTTGATTTGGCTTAACCTTAGCTGTGGGGTCCAAAGATGGCCCTGCATTCATGGCCCAAGTTCTCAATTATTAACTAACACTCTAGGAATAAATTAGAAGTTACAATCCATTTATAGAACTCAGAGTTCAAGGCATTAGAAAGAATGGATATGCCCTCAAAGAAACTAACTAAATTAAATACAGAGACTGTCCATGGCTAAGTGAGCCTCCTCCACTTTGCTCTCCTTCGACCAAGATGTAGCCTTTATGTTAAAGGATTTAATCCCTTTGAAATATTTTAGGGTGTACCACCCTCTTTAGTTCCTAAATTTGGGAAGGCTATATTAACAGAAATATCTATCTACAATCTGCAGGCTTTACAACATATTCTTTTATGGACCTATCCTTTGGTAACCAAGGCCCACCGGCCACCTAAGAAAAACTCCACCTGAAGGGGAGGGGCCAAGATGGCTATGGAACAGCAGGGAAACACCACATCTCTCCCTAACGAAATGCAGAGTTTGGATTTCACTGGTCCATTTCTGCAAGTGACCCACAAAAAAAGGCGATTACTCAGAGAGATACCGGAAGTGAAAAAAGAAAAGGGAAAAACCTATACAGACAGTAAAATAGGAAGACTCTTTCCCCAACCCTTGTTGGTGATGGGGCTCCCCACTGAGCAGCTTAAGTGGTGGAGTTTTGTGCCAGGTTGCTTTAGTGGCCTGGCTCTGGACCCTCCGAGGACCACACACCCACAAGCATCCTAAGCCTCACAGAAGACTTCCCAGGTCCAGTGCCAACCCAGAGAATACAAACCAAAACCTCAGAAGAGCCAGCATGAAGATTCCCCTCACCCTCCCTGACATGGCGCCTCTGCCTGGCTGGTGAAAGCAGGCCAACCCAGTCAGGAGCAGCAGCAGCTGTCAGCAGTGGGGAACGACCCTAGACTCACATTGTGGCACCTCTCTCCTGCTGGTGTAAACAGCCTAGCCTAACCTGTAGCAGCAGCAACAGCTGGCAGTAGTGGCAAACCATCAAGACTCTGGGCACAATGCCTCTTGGCACTAGCCCACAGGAATAGCCCAGAGCAGCCCGGTGCGACAGTAATAACTGGCACGGGGACAGCTGCAGTGAACAATTCCAGACCCATGGTGCTTTGTGCCTCTCCATACTGGCCCACATAAGCAACCCAGCCCAGCCTGAGGCAACAGCACTGGTTAACACCTGACTACTGGTGGGTTGGAGGGCCTCTCCATATCAGCTTTCATGAGCAGCCCAGCGCAGCCCATGGTGGCAAAGGTGGTGAACAACCCCAGACATGACGCAGGGTGTGGTGCTGAACAACCCCAGGAAAGCTTTCCTGCCTGGTCTGGCTTTGAACCTGAATACACAGATCTGAGCCTCCTGAGTAGCTACAATTACAGGCATTTACAAGGGTCTAACTCTTGCCAACCCCTACATTTTTTCTACAATAGATCACTTTTTAGTTCATGAAAGGAATTTAAGCAACTACAAGAGGATCGACGTAATACCCTGTATTCTATCTGACCATAGTGCAATCAAACTTGTTCTCAATAACAATGCATAAAGTAGAAAAAGCTTAAACACATGGAAATTAAAGTGCACTATGTTGAACAAGACGTGGGTCACAGAAGAAGTTAAAAAAGAAATTAAAAAGTTCCTACAATTCAGTGAAAATGAAGAAACATAACAAAGAAATCTATGGGTCCCAGTGAAAGCAATCCTGAGGGGCAAATGTATTGCTCTCAGTACACATATCAAGAAAACAGAGACCAAGTAAACAATCTTATGATACAACTGAAACTGCTAGAGAAACAAGAAAAAATTGAACCTAAATTTGCTAGCCAGAAAGAGATAACCGAAATAAGAGCTGAAGTTAATGAGATAAAGACTGAGAAAATTATAAATAAATTAATACAACAAAAAATGTTTTTAAGAAAAAAATCAATAAGACTGATGGACCACTGGCAAGATAAACTAACAAAATAAGAAAGGAGACCCAACTCAATATTATCAGAGATACCAAAGGAAAAATTACAACAAACATCCAAGACATTCAAACAATCATAAGGAAATAATTCCAAACTCTACTTACAAAGGAAGGAAAACCTAGCAGACATGGATGAATTTCTACACAAATACAAATTGCTATTTGCCCTTTCCTGGTGGGGGCAGCAGTTCAGTAAATAAAGTTATTTCCTGCCTTAATAGTGTATGGTATCCTCTTCCTAGGCTCCGAATGAAACCTACCTATTTAATATTCCTTACATATGATGCTGTAACTCAGATGGGGTTTTTGAGTTGGAAATGTTAGAATTTCCTAACCACTCCTTTTCTGTGAATTAAACTGCCCTGAGACACCACGGGAGACTTTTTACCAAAACCATTGCTGGCCTTCACATCCACATCCACACCACTTCTCTTCACTGGTGAGTGAAACTACTCTCTATGGCTCTCTGTTGCTCAATCTCTGTTCAGATGTGGCACCATGCCAGAGAGTTCCTATGGCCTTCGGCGGAAAGGCTGGTCGCCCCCGAACCCGAGGTTGCTTGGTTTTGGGGTCTTGGCCATTTCTCTCTACAGTGTTCTAGGGGAAGTAGGGACATCGCTTCTGCCCGGTCAGCTCTCCTTCACTCACCAGACTGACTCTCCTACACATTTAATGGGGTGCTACGAGTCATGCCTGAGCCATGAAACCCCTTGAAATGACTCAGGCTCTCCCTGGATAGCCAGAGCACCTAATTTTTTATGCTTTTCTCATATTTAGACAATTTGTGCCTCAGCAATGGTAAATGATCAGAAGTCTGTTCACTTTCAGGATCTCTTTGCTCTCTGCTAATCATGTCCAACTTTCTATATCTCTCCCTTTCTTTTCTACAACTCTTTGTATTATGCCATGAAGGGTGTGACAGGTCCCATTCTACTTTCCCGCTAAAAGGCTAGCCTAACTAGGCTTGATTTTTTTTTAATTTAATTTTATTTTATTTGAGAACATACTGTACAGAGGGGCTACAATTACATGGGCAGGATAATGCATACATTTCTTACCAAGCATTGCATCCTCCTCCTTTGTTTACCATTCACCTCCCTTCCCAGCCTCCCCCCTCCCCCCACCCAATTATACCCCCCTCCCCCCCCACACCGACATTGTAAAGTTGGTTTTGACATGACATTTTGTACTTCTCATTGTTGCAACAGGTCCACCTGAATCCTTATACGACTTGTTTGTCCCCATCTCCTCCACATGGCCTACATCCTAAATTCAGCCAATGACAAATGCTGGAAGGGATAAAAGAAAGAAACATTACTACATTGCTAGTGGGAATGTATACTAATACCACCACTTTGAAAAGCAGTCTGGAGGTACCTAAGATAGCTAAATATCCACCTTCCTATGATCTGGCCATACCACTCCTTGATATCTACTCTGAACAACAGAAACCAGTATACAAAGACACACACACACACACACACACACACACACACACACACACACACACACACACACACAGGTCTATGATTATTGCAGCACTGTTCACAATTGCCAATATTTGGAAACAACCCAGATGAGCCATACGTGATAAGTGCATCCAAAAATTGTGGGGCCTATATACAATAGAATACCATGTAGCCTTTAAAAAGGACAAAATGATGGTATTTGCAGGGAAATAGATGGAACTAGAACAAATTATTTGAGTGAGGTAAGCCAAGAACAATGAGACAAACGGCATAGGGTCTACCAGATACGTGGATGCTAAAGTCAAAATGCAAGAAGGTATGACACAGTGAACAGAACTCGAGAAACAACGGGCAACCACTCATTTTGTTGTATCACCATTAATGACTTCATGTTCTTGACTATGTAGACGGTAGAAATATGCACCCAATGGAGGGAAGCCAGGAGGAGAAACACAGTAAGTGGTAAATGGAACAACATACAACAAAGGGGTCCATCAGCTGCACTGGACATAGAAGAAAAATAACTAAGCAACCCAAACACAGTGATGGGAAGAGATGAATGAGAGGGAAAGAAGACAAGAGGGAATAGCCTACATAAGCAAAAGGAAAAAAATGTAAATATCACCTGAGGTGGGAAAAATAATTTGGATTTTAAGAGCTCATAGAATTAACAAATTTTGGACCATGATAACAATAATTTGCCTTGTCAAGGTTAAAATGTGTTTGTGACTTTAACTAAGTATCACAATTCCATAATACTGTGAAATATGTGAAATATATGTAATCACCTACCTCAATTTTTACAAAAATGTGTGAGAATGGAAGGGTTAGGAGGGATGAGTGACAATGTTGTCAGACACCTTGTATTTGTGTACTGTTTTGTAGAATGGGAACTTCTTTGTTCAACTATTTAAAGATAATAATAATAAAAAGTATTTAAAAAATAAACATTAGGATGAAAATAAAATTTAAATTTAAAATAAGAAATTAAATCCAGTTGGAAGGAAAATTTCTTTGAGGAGAGTAGTTTAGTTTATTCTATAGCAAGTCTTACTTCAGAAATAAATGAAAAAACTAGACCCCAGGTAAGTGAAATAAAGTAAGAAATGGAGTTGAAGAAAGAAAATAGGAAACTCCACCCACTCTTTCTTGCCTGGACAGCTGGTGTGGGTAAAAATTCATCATGCTCCTGAATTGAAACCGAAGTGGCTAGGACCTTACTTGGTGGTGCTAACTTCACAGTCGCCTATTAAATTAGCACGAAAACAACATTGGATCCATCAGTCTCAAGTGGAATAAGTAGTGGACCAATATACAGAGAAGCTGCAAGAAGGACTGTTAAGGATATGACTTACTAAGTGTTAATTAGTGCTAACTAGTGTGTTTCAATAATTTACTTGTTTTTTATTAAATTTACCTTTTAAGCCTGTTCATTGGGTCGAGAGAAGGGAATTTTTAGGATTTGTTAAGAAGGAATCAAGGATTTGATTGGACATGAAAAAACAGTGGGGGATATATAAAGCAGCATGGTCCTAATAATGAGCAGGGCCCACTAATCAATGTTGCCCCATAACTTGGCCCAATGGAGTGCATGGGGCATGCCACACAAAGTGAGCATTGCATGCTGCTAGAGGGGGTAGGATGTCATCCTCACATGATGAGCTGTGAAGAATTGATTGGGGAACAGGCAGTTTGTGAAGTAATGGTTGAAAACTGTTAGGTAGGAGACCCACTGGAGTGATGGAGGGGTTCAACCTATATATAGGTTATATGGTCAGAGTAATGGAATTGGAGAAAATCAAGAAATGAAGGAAGGTAGGAAGGAAGTGGTGAGACAGCAGGAGGGGAAAGACCTGGGAGAAGTGGAATTTGAGGGAGAACAGGAGGGGAAGGAAGCCAATTGGCCACCTGTCCAGAGAAGTGTAGTTGAGAGGCCTAGAGAGAAAAAAGAAGTGATGGAAGGAAAAAAGGGAAATGCAGGAAAAGTCTATAAAAAAGGAGGGAATAAGGGAAAAGGATAAAGCCTTACCTATTGAAGTTTTGAGGGTAGAAATGATAATTTGGGGGGGTTGGTGTTTTGCAAACGAATTAACTATGCCTATTGGATGTCTGAGGTTTGGTGGTTGGGGTTGGGCTGTCACTGAGTGTACAGCCCAGGACAAGGTAAATGCAGGCCCATTTCTAGTGTAAATAAAGTTATCTTCAATGTGCCTCATTGGATTGTCTTGTGTTTTATGCATCATAAGTGTGCAAGTTCACAAGTTAATAGGCTCAAAGGCTAGGAGTTTTGTAAAATGTTGTGACGTAATAATAGGTTTGAAAAACCTAAAGGAACAGTGATATCACAATGGCAACATGATGTCACAATATCGAGTGATAATAATATTTTCATGTTATACTTAGTTGGTGATGCTATAATGGTGATGAGGTCACAATAGGTTTATGATATTAAAATATTCACAATAGTTTTTTTTTAATTGTTAAAATACTTTAGAGAGGGGTTACAATTACAGGGAAACGATAATGAGTACATTTCTTATCAAACGTTGTAGCCTTCTCCTTTCTTTCCCATTCCCATACATTCCCATACTTACCTGGCAGGGGAAATATCACGATCACACAATAGGCTTATGAAGACAGTTATGATGTCAGTTATGATGTCAGTTCCACCCAGGAGAAAGTCATCCAGCCCAGGCAGTAAAAACTCTGCCCACAGAAGAGTGACTTTTACACCAGGTAAACACAGCCAGAGACCGCCTCTCCCTACAACAGCCTAGACAAACAATTGAAATTCAGAAAACTTAAAGCGCTAGAAAAGCTCCAAGCTGGGCTCTGTGGGTGTCCCAGGAGTTAGCCACTCAGGGTAAAGCTACTGTTTTCTGAAAGACCTAAACCATACCCAGAACCTAGGTGCATCACAGCATCTCCAAACTAAAGGAAACAGCCATCTCCATGTTTTGTGATTCTCTAAGCAGATCTCCCTCCCACTGAACTAGCATGGGAGGAGGATCAAAAAACATGCCTAACACAAAGCAGTTTCTGCCTGCCCAAACAGACAAGAAACCAATCAAGCCATAGGAAAACCAAACACCACAAGCAGACCCAAGACTCTAACAAGAGACTCGTTATGGACACAGGGAAGTTACATGGTCTTCCCATTCACCCCCGAAAAAAACAAAAAATCAAGGAACTCTTTTCTGAAACTTGTCTTAAATTTTTATTTATTTTATTTATTTTTTTAATTTTTATTTTTATTTATTTTATTTTATTTGTGAACATACTGTACAGAGGGGTTACAATTACATGGGCAGTATAATACATACATTTCTTACCAAGCATTGCAGCCTCCTCCTTTGTTTACCCTTCACATCGATTTCCAGTCACCCCCCTCCCCCCGACCCAACCATCTGCCCCCACACACACACTGACGTAGTAAAGCTCGTTTTCAATCGGACAACTTGTACTTCTCATTATTGGAACAGGTCCACTTGTATCCTTAAACGAATTGTTTTTCCCCATCTCCTCCACAGGTTATACGGACATCAAATATAGTAAAAGCCGTGGTTATACTGTGGGGGAGGGACATAAAGAGCCACAAAGAAATAATCTTATAAATGCATGAGAAACACATGCATGAAAGAAAAAAAAACTTTTAAATACATATCTAAGGGTTCATTTTCCTAATATCACATTATCTGACCTTTTCCGCTTGACTCATATATATACTACATATTGCAAATAAGGGAAAGAATGAGACCTATGTTTCTTTGGGCCTGGCTTACTTCACTTAATATAATGTTTTCCAAGTTTTTCCATTTCCTAACAAATGGGGCAATGTCATTCTTTTTGATGGAGGCATAGAATTCCATTGTGTATATATACCACATTTTCTTGATCCATTCATCTACTGAGGGGCATCTGGGTTGTTTGCATACCTTAGCTATGATAAATAATGCTGCAATAAACATAGTTGTGCTGGCAGCTTTAGTGTGGTCTTGTTTGTAAACATTTTGGTAAATGCCTAAAAGTGGTTTTGCTGGGTCATAAGGGAGCTCTATGTGAAGTCTTTTCAGGAACCTCCATACTGCTTTCCAAAGTGATTGAACAAGTTTACATTCCCACCAACAATGAAGTAAGGTTCCCTACTGTCCACAACCCCTACATCATCTGTTGTTGTTAGAGTTCTTGATTTTTGCCATTCTAACTGGAGTGAGGTGGTATTTCAATGTTGTTTTGATTTGCATTTCTTTTATGGCTAGGGAGGTTGAGCATTTCTTCATGAGTCTATTGGCCATCCTTCTTTCTTGTTCAGAGAATTTTCTCTTTAAGACTTTAGCCCATGTATTTATTGGACAGTGGTTTCTTTGAGGATTTGTTGTTGGGGGATTAAATTTTTTGAGTTCCAAGTATATTTTAGATATGAGACCCTTGTCTGTTGTATGGCTAGTGAAGATCTTCTCCCAATCCGTGGGCTTTCTATTGATCTTGCTCGATGTGTCCTTTGCCATTCCGAAGCTCTTCAACTTTATGCAATCCCAATTATCCAACCTTTCTTTGATTTGTTTTGTTTCCGGGTTTCTATTCAAATAATTTCAGCCTGAGCCAAGGACACCTAGGGTTTCTCCTATTCCATCCTGTAATGTTTTCAGAGTTCTTGCTTTGACTTCGAGGTCTTTGATTCATTTGGATTTGATTCTGGTGCAGGGTGATATATAAGGATCTAGCTTTAGTTTTCTACATGTAGTTAACCAATTTTGCCAGCACCATTTACTGAAGAGGCTGTCTTTCTTCCATTCTATTTCTTTAGCTTCCTTATCGAAGATTAGATGGCTATAGGTCTGTAGGTTCATTTCGGGGTGTTCAGTTCTATTCCATTGGTCCTGAGGTCTGTTCTTATGATAATACCAAGCTGTTTTGATTACTATGGCTATTAAGTAGAGTTTGAAATTTGGTATTGATATTCCTCCAGCAGTGTTCTTTCTGTTGAGGATCATTTTTGCTATTTGGGTTCTCTTATTGTTCCATATGAATTTATGGATTGCCTCTCCTATTTCCTTGAAGAATGACGTTGGAATTTTGATTGGTATCGCATTGAATTTGTAGATAAACTTGGGAAGTATTGCCATTTTCACAATGTTAATCTTTCCAATTCAGGAGCATGGGAGGTATAACCATTTTTTAACTTCTGTGTTGATTTCCATTTTCAAGACTTTGAAGTTTTCATCATAGAGGTCCTTCACTTCTTTGGTTAAGATAATTCCAGGGAATTTTATTTTTTGTGGGACTATTAGAAATGGAGTTATTTTCCTAATTTCAGCCACACTTTTCTCATTGTTGGAATACAGAAAAGCCATTGATTTTTGGGGGTTAATTTTATACCTTTCTACTTTGCCAAAGTTTTGAATCAGCTTGAATAATTTTGGAGTGGAGTCTATGGGATTCTTTAAATACAAGATCATGTCGTCTGCAAAGAGTGAGAGTTTTATTTCTTCTTTCCCTACTTGGTTACCCTTTATGTCTGCCTCATGTCTTATTGCTGTAGCTAGGCATTCTAATACTAGATTGAAGAGAAGTGGAGAGATTGGACATCCCGGTCTTGTTCCTGAGTTAAGAGGGAACGGCTTTAGTTTTTCACCATTAAGTATAATGCTGGCTGTAGGTTTGTGATATACAGCCTTTATTGTATTGAGGAATGTTCAAGGGATTCCTAATTTTTCAAAAACCTTCATCATAAAGGTGTTTTGGATCTTGTCGAATGCTTTTTCTGCATCTATTGAGATAACCATGTGGTTCTTATTCTTACTCCTGTTGATGTGATTAATAATACTAATTGATTTGCGTGTATTGAACCAGCTTTGCATCCCTGAAATGAATCCTGTTTGATAGTGATGTATGATTTTTTGGATGAATTGTTGAAGTCGATTGGCCAAAAACTTGCTTCTGAGTACTGCCTTTGCTGTGTCCCAGAGGAACTTGTAGTTTGTGTGTTCATTTTTGTTGAATAGCATGAACATTTGAATTTCCTTTCTAATCTCTTCCATGACCCACTCATGATTCAGCAGTGAGATGTTCAGTCTCCATATGATACCGGAATTTCTTTGGTGGCTTTTGTTGTTGAGTTCTAATTTTATTCCCTTGTGGTCAAAGAGAATGCAAGGTAAAACTTCAATGTTTCTGAATTTAGAGAGGTTTGCTTTGTGGCCTAAAATGTGGTCTATTTTAGAAAATGTTCCATGTGCTTCTGAGAAAAACGTATATTCTGATGCTGTTGGGTGAAATGTTCGGTAGATATCTGTAAAATATAGTTGATCTATGCAGCTGTTTATGTCTGTGGTTTCTCTGTTGAGTTTTTGCCGAGTTGATCAATCTAGTGGGGAGAGTGGTATGTTAAAATCCCCAACAATTAATGTCTTTGAATCTATATGGGATTTGAGGGAAAGTAGTGTTTCTTGGAAAAATTTGGGTGCTCCATTGTTTGTCGAGTAGATATTTAGAATTGTAATATCCTCTTGAAGGAGAGATCCCTTAATTAGTATGTAGCGACCTTTTTTTATCTCTTCTCACAAACTTTAATTTGAAGTCTATTTTATCTGATATTAGTATTGCAACTCCTGCCTGTTTATGGGGGCCATTTGCTTGGTAGATTTTGTTCCAGCCTTTAAACATTGAAAATGTGTTTGTTTTTATGGGCAAGATGTGACTCCTGAAGGCATCAGATATTAGGGTCTTTTTTTTTAATCCAACTAGACAGTCTATGTCGCTTAATTGGAGAGTTCACTCCGTTAACGTTAAAAGATAGGACTGAGAGGTATTGGGATTTCCTGCCTTGTTATCCTCCTCCTTGTGGGCTGTGAAAACTGGGTTCTTCTTATGGTTCTTGGATTCTCAGTTTGGGTGCCGTTTCTTGGCCTTTATTGTGGTCTTGTTTGTTTTCTATGTGTAGGACATCTTCAAGAATCTTTTGTAGGGTTGATTTGGTGGAGATGTATTGTTCCAAATTTTCTTTGCTATGGAAGGTTTTTATTTGGCCTTCAGTTATGAAGGAGAGTTTAGCTGGGTACAGTATTCTTGGTTGATAGTTGTTTGTTTTTAGGGCATGTCATACATCATTCCAGGCTCTTCTTGCTTTGATTGTCTCTGCTGAGAAATCTGAGGGGATTCTAATTGGTTTCCCTTTATAGGTGATTAATCTTTTCTCCTTGACAGCTTTAAGGATGTTTTCCCTGGTCTGTGTTGATCCTGTGTGGATTATAATGTAATGGTGGGATGTCTTATTTTGGTCTGGTCTGTTTGGAGTTCTAAAAGCTTCTTGTATCTGAATAGGCCTATCTTTTTGCACGTTTGGGAAGTTCTCTGCTAGGATCCTGTTAAAGAAATTTCCTAGGCCATTAACTTCTGTTTCTAGGTGCTCCTCTACACCCATTACCCTTAGATTAGGCCTTCTGATGGTGTCTTCCAAGTGTTGAATAGATCTATCATATTTCTTGGAGTTGTCTTGAATGGTTGTATGTTCTTTCTCTATAATATCTAGGCTGTCTTCAATCCCTGAGATTCAATCTTCTGCATGGTCTAACCTGCTGTCAAGACTTTCTACTTTGTTTTTTATCTCTTTTCCGTCTAATTGGTCAGCTTTGATGGCTTCAAATTCTTTGTTGTAGCTTTGTTTTAGACCTTGTATGAACTTCTTTACCTCCTTAATTTGATGTTCAGTATATTCTCAGATCAGTTAGTTGATTGGTTACGGTTTCCTTGGACTCCCATTCCTTCTGTTGGTTTCCATTCAGCATTCCCTTAGTGGACTCCCTGACTTAATTCAGCTCTTTGGTAATGGATTCCATGTATGTCTTTAGTGATCTTTGTATATTCTCTTCCTGCTCTCTCAATTCATGTATTACTCCTTGATTAGCTTCCTCCCGTTTGTGGGACTCCTGTAGTTCTCTTTGAGTGTTCTCAGCCTGCTCACGACATTCCTGCCTTTCTCTTTGAGTATTCCCCAGATGCTCATGCAAATCCTGTATCAATTTTTAAGTAGCTTCCTCATGCTTATGATATTCCTGTATAAACTTTTGGATTGCCTCCTCTCTCTCCCTATCACGCTCACACAAAATCCTTTGTATGCTTTCAATCTTTTCATTTATCATGTTTGCCAGCAGTGTTTGTAGAGCTATTTGGGAATTCTCCTCTGGATTATTCATTATCTGTTCTGTCCCCTGATTATCAAGATTGGGAATTGAGATACCCGGATTTCCCATTTTTCTTATGTTTTTCCGGCTTTCTCTGCCCACTTGAGATGAAAATGACATCAGTTTGGTGCTAGAACACTATCTTAAGGCAAGCATCAACCCAAGTCTGAATTTGCACAGTCAATAGTCTACAGATACAATCTAGTTCAACAGATACATCTATTCAACATCAAACAACTATATGCTAATGGGCTACGAACCGCAAAGAAGAATTTGGAAGACCAGAAATTATTAGGGTTAGGGAGAGATGTGGATAAAAAATAGGAATATATTGATGTGGGGGGGGGGCTCAGGGAGAGTAACTAAGTCCTAATCTCAAAGCAGGAAATAGGTTGAGTAGGATGAACGTATAGAGGGAATAAAAAAAGAAGAAAGGGAAAGGGAAAAGAAAAGAGACCAGAAAAATTAGAAAAGTAAAAATTTATAAAATAATTTAGAATCGATAACAATGTATTTAAAGAAGAAAGTGTATATATTGAGAGAAGGGGAGAGATATAATGGAGATGTGAAAAACTTAAAAATAAAAATGCTTCAAATATTATATAGGTATAAAGAGGTAGTACTGCTATTAAGGAATTTAAGTCTTAATGGTTTTGACTTGAGTGATAAATTTGTGGATTGAGTGTGTACACAATGGGAGATAGGGTCTAATAATCAACTATGGGTTTATCTGAGGATGTGCAGGACAAGAATTAAGTCACATAAAGAAGAATAAAAGAGAGGAAAAGATGAAAAGGATAAAAAAAGGAAGAAAAAAAGATGAAAAGTTCAGTAGAGCTAAACAAAAAACAAAAAGATAATTTAAAAAGAATAAAAAAAGAATAAAATTCGTGAGAAGAGAAAAAGAAGGTCGCTACATACTAATTAAAGGATCTCTCCTTCAGGAGGATATTACAATTCTATATATCTATTCGCCAAACAATGGAGCACCCAAATTTATCAAAGAAACACTACTTTCCCTCAAATCCCATATAGATCCAAAGACATTAATTGTTGGGGATTTTAACACACCACTCTCCCCATTAGATAGATCAACTAGGCAAAAACAACAGACAAACCGCAGATCTAAACAGCTGCATAGAGCAACTAGACTTAACAGACATTTACCTAACATTTCACCCAGCAGCATCAGAATATACGTTCTTCTCAGCAGCACATGGAAAGTTTTCTAAAATAGACCACATTTTAGGCCACAAAGCAAACTTGTCTAAATTCAGAAACATTGAAGTTATACCTTGCATTCTCTTTGACCACAAGGGAATAAAATTAGAACTCAATGCCAAAAGCCACCAAAGAAAGTCCGGTATCACATGGAGGCTGAACAATACACTGCTGAATCATGAGTGGGTCATGGAAGAGATTAGAAAAGAAATTCAAATGTTCATGATATTCAACAAAAATCAACACACAAATTACCAGCTCCTCTGGGACACAGCAAAGGCAGTACTCAGAGGCATGTTTATATCTCTGAGCTCCTACATCAACAAATTGGAGAGATCTGAAACTAACAATTTAATGACACATCTAAACCTCCTTGAAAAAGAGCAGCAAGATAAACCCCAATCCAGTAGATGGAAAGAAATAATCAAAATTAAATCAGAATTAAATGAATTAGAATCCAAAAAAACTATAGAAAGAATCAAGAAAACAAAGAGTTGTTTCTTCGAAAAACTTAACAAAATTGACAGACCCTTAGAAAACCTTATTAGAAAAAGGAGAGAACATACCCAAATTAATAAACTCAGAGATGAGAATGGAAACCTCACCACGGAAACAACCAAGATTCAGAACATTATAAGGGAATACTTCTCAAAACTTTATGCTAATAAGTTTGAGAACTTGACAGAAATGGTCCATTTCCTAGCAAATATTGTATTACCAAAACTAAACCAAGATGAGTTAATAGGCCCATATCAAGCATTGAAATAGAAAGAGCAATAAGAGACCTCCCAGCTAAGAAAAGTCCAGGACCCGATGGTTTTACAGCGGAATTTTACAAGGCCTTCAAAGCAGAGCTCACACCAATACTCCTCCAACTCTTCAATGAAATTGAAAGAGAAAGCTCACTACCGAACACATTCTATGAAACCATCATAACCCTCATCCCAATACCAGGCAGGGACTCATCAAAGAAAGAGAACTATAGACCCATTTCTTTGATGAACATTGATGCAAAACTTCTCAACAAAATTTTGGCCAATCGACTTCAACTATTCATCCAAAAAATCATACACCATGATCAAACAGGATTCATTTCAGGGATGCAAAGCTGGTTCAATGTAGGCAAATCAATTAATATTATTCATCACATCAACAGGAGCAACAATCAGAACCACATGGTAATCTCAATAGATGCAGAAAAAGCATTCGACAAGATCCAACACCCCTTTATGATGAAGGTTTTGGAAAAATTAGAAATCCATGGAACATTCCTCAATACAATAAAGGCTGTATATGACAAACCTACAGCCAGCATTATACTCAATGGTGAAAAACTAAAGCCATTTCCTCTTAACTCAGGAATAAGACAAGGATGCCCACTTTCTTCACTTCTCTTCAGTCTAGTATTAGAATGCCTATATACAGCAATAAGACAAGATGCAGACATAAAGGGGATATAAATAGGGAAAGAAGAAACAAAACTCTCCTTCTTTGCAGATGACATGATCTTGTATTTAAAGAATCCCATAGACTCCACTCCCAAATTACTCAAGCTGATTCAAAACTTTGGCAAAGTAGCAGGTTATAAAATTAACCCCCAAAAATCAATGGCTTTTCTGTATGCCAACAATGAGAAAAGTGTGGCTGAAATTAGGAAAGCAACTCCATATGTAATAGCCCCACAAAAAATAAAATACCTAGGAATTAACTTAACTAAAGAAGTGAAGGACATCTGTGATGAAAACTTTAAAATCTTGAAAAAGGAAATCAACACAGAACTTAAAAAATGGCAAAACCTCCAATGCTCCTGGATTGGCAAGATTAACATCGTGAAAATGGCAAGACTTCCCAAGGCTATCCACAAATTCAACGCAATACCTATAAAAAATTCCACTCTCATTCTTCAAGGAAATAGAAGAGGCAATCCAAAAATTCATATGGAACAATAAAAGACCCCGAATAGCAAAAACGCTCCTCAACGGAAAGAACACTGCTGGAGGAATATCAATACCAAATATCAAACTCTACTATAAAGCCATAGTAATCAAAACAGCTTGGTATTGGCATAAGAACAGACCTCAGGACCAATGGAATAGAATTGAAAACCCAGAAATGAACCTATAGACCTATAGCCATCTAATGTTCGATAAGGAAGCTAAAACAATAGAATGGAGGAAAGATAGCCTCTTCATTAATTGGTGCTGGCAAAATTGGTTAACAATATGTAGAAAACTAAAGCTAGATCCTTATATATCACCCTGCACCAGAATCAACTCCAAATGGATCAAAGATCTTGAACTCAAAGCAGACACTCTGAAAACATTACAGGATGGAATAGGAGAAACCCTAGGTTTCCTTGGCTCAGGCCGAAATTTTCTGAATAGAGACCCAGAAACAGAACAAATCATAGAAAGGTTGGACAAATGGGATTGCATAAGGTTGCAGAGCTTCTGCAGGGCAAATGACATTTCTAGCAAGATCAATAGAAAGCCCACCGATTGGGAGAACATCTTTACTAGCCATACAACGGACAAGAGTCTCATATCTAAAATATACTTGGAACTCAAAAAATTAAACCACCCAAAAACAAATCCTCAAAGAAACAACTGCCCAATAAATAAGTGGGCGAAAAACTTAAAAATTAACTTCTCTGAAGAAGGAAGAAGGATGGCCAATAGACACATGAAGAAATGTTCAACATCCCTAGCCATAAAAGAAATGCAAATCAAAACAACATTGAGATATCACCTCACTCCAGTTAGAACAGCAAAAATGAAGAACTCTAACAACAACAGATGCTGAAGGGGATGTGGACAGAAAGGAAACTTACTTCATTGTTGGTGGGAATGTAAACTTTTTCAACCACTTTGGAAAGCAGTATGGAGGTTCCTCAAAAGACTTCACATAGATCTCCCCTATGATCCAGCAATCCCACTTTTGGGCATTTACCCAAATGTTTACAAACAAGACCACACTAAAGCTACCAGCACAACTATGTTTACTGTAGCATTATTTACCATAGCTAAGATATGGAACCAACCCAGATGCCCCTCAGTGGATGAATGGATCAAGAAAATGTGGTATATATACACAATGGAATTCTATGCCTCCATGAGAAAGAATGACATTTCCCCATTTGGTAGGAAATGGAAAGGTTTGGAAAAAATTATATTAAGTGAAGTAAGCCTGGCCCAAAGAAACATAGGTCGCATGGTTTCCCTTATTTGCAATAGCTAGTATAGGTATGAGTCAAGCGGAAAAGGTCAGATAATGTGATGTTAGGAAAATGAACCCTTAAATATGTATTTTAATGTTTTCGTTTCTTTCATGCATGTGTTTCTAACGCATTTATAAGATTATTTCTTTTTTGCTTTGTATGTCCCTCCCCCACAGTGTAACCCCCGCTTTCACTATATTTGATGTCAGTATAACATGTGGAGGAGATGGGGACAAACAAGTCGTTTAAGGATTCAGGTGGACCTGTTGCAACAATGAGAAGTACAAAATGTCATGTCAAAACCAGCTTTACAATGTCGGTGTGTGGGGGGGAGGGGGGTATGATTGGGTGGGGAGGAGGGGGGAGGCTGGGAAGGGAGGTGAAGGGTAAACAAAGGAGGAGGCTGCATTTCTTGGTAAGAAATGTATGCATTATCCTGCCCATGTAATTATAACCCCTCTGTACAGTATGTTCTCAAATAAAATAAAATAATATAAAATAAAATAAAAAATGCATGAAGAAAAAAAAAAGAATAAAAAAAGGGAAAGAAAACAAAAAAGAAAGAATAATGCACACTCATCTATCCCTAAAATAAAAATTATAAGGGGAAAAAAAGTTACTGGAAAACAATTTTTTTTCAAAAAAGGCAAAAATTAAAGATTAAGAAAAGTTTTAGAAAAGAAAAAATATTTATATAAAATACCAAAAAAAATTAAAAAGAAGAAGAAGAAGAAGAAGAAGAAGAAGAAGAAGAAGAAGAAGAAGGAGGAGGAGGAGGAGGAGGAGGAGGAGGAGGAGGAGGAGGAGGAGGAGGAGGAGGAGGAGGAGGAGGAGGAGGAGGAGGAGGAGGAGGAGGAGGAAGAGGAGGAGGAGGAGGAGGAGGAGGAGGAGGAGGAGGAGGAGGAGAAGGAGAAGGAGAAGGAGAAGGAGAAGGAGAAGGAGAAGGAGAAGAAGAAGAAGAAGAAGAAGAAGAAGAAGAAGAAGAAGAAGAAGAAGAAGAAGAAGAAGAAGAAGAAGAAGAAGAAGAAGAAGAAGAAGAAGAAAAAGAAAAAGAAGAAGAAAAAGAAAAAGAAGAAGAAAAAAAAGAAGAAGAAAAAAAAGAAGAAGAAGAAAAGTTTTTTGCTTTTTTGGGGGAGGGGTGGGAAAAATCCTGTATCTCCCTTGTGTCTGTAACCACCCTCTTGTTGGAGTCTCTGGTCTCCTTGTGGTCCTGTGGCTTGGTTGGTTTCTTAAGTCAGTTTGTTCGAACAGGCAGAAAAATGCTCTGCTTTATCCAGGATTTGGCGATACTCCTCCCTGGCTAGTTTTTTGGGAGGCAGATCTGCTTTGAGTATTGCAAAAGAGGGGGATGCAGTGATGTGGCTAGGTTCTGGGTAGAGCTGAGTCTTTTCAACAAATGGTAGCTTTTCCCGGGGCTAGTTTGTGAAAAACTGACAGAGCCCAGCCTGGAGCCATTCTCAGGGTTTCTGCTTACTTATTTTCAATTGATTGTTGAGGCTGCTAGAGGGAGGGGCAGCTTCTGGCTCTGATTACCCAGTGAAGAAAGCCACTCCTAGGGCTGGTGCCCTACCTGGGTGACTTTTCCCTGGGTGGAGCTGAGTCTGGCAGGTCATGCCGCCGTTAAGTTCTTCTGACCTTCTAAATGACTGATTTTATTCCAAGGCCTGGGTTGGAGCTATAGCTCCTCTGAGCTTTGTAGGTATCCAAGATGGAGATCTCTGGTGCTGGGGGTGGGGTGTGGCCTTCCTTCCTCTGCTCCCTGAGAAGGAGTGAGGACATCAGGCTTCTACTCACGCTGAGTCTTGGTTCCTGGGTTGTCTCTTGTCTGTGAACTACAGGATGATGATGTCCGCTTCTTGTAGGTTCTTGTTGGTGTTGTGTAGAATCCGCTTACCCGCTGAGTCTGGCTCCTTTGTCCCGGACACTCTGTGGCTCAGGTATGGCTCCTGTGATCGCCCGCCGCCTCCACAGCTGCTGCGGCGTTGGCGGCTGCTGGCAAGAGATCAGAAGTGTCTCCTTGCCTGGGTTTCCCTTCTCTCGCCTAGCTCTCTGTCCTGTGATGGCACACTTCATTTAATTCTCTGGCTTAGGACTGTTCACTGGAACTCTAAAACTGCTTTCTATGGGAGAGCTTGCTTAGATTCCAGCTTCACCTCCACCATCTTCCCGGAACATTCTATTTGTATATTTTTATCTAAACTATTTTAGAGCAAGCTCAAACCACTTCCCCATAATCATGAAAATGCTTGACTAGCTGATCTTCTATGCTTAAGTAAACAGAAGAGCTACTTCCTCAGCTCCCAGGAGTCTGACATGAGCTTTGAGATAAAGAGAGAGAACATGTTCCCTCTCTAGCTGGGCATGCCAAGAGCTTTCCACATACACAAACACAGTCCTCAGATAATCCTGAGGCCTGAGCCTGCATCATTCTGCCCCTCCAACACAGACTCTGAGTCTTCACACAGATTGTCTCACCAACTCTTCTATTATTTTAAGCAAAAACAAACAAAGCAAAGCAAACAAAATAAACTTTATGGTTAATTAAGCTGCTATTAAAGATTCCAGACAGAATTATACTGTTAAATGATGTTAATAAATATGTTTTGTTGATACTGATCTCACATGTGTCACAAAAATATCCATGGATTCAAAACTAGAAACTCTGAAGTATAAAGTATATTAATTAGGTGAGTTTCATTAGGTAGCCAATGAAGAGCACACCACGCGGTATTCAGTCAGGTAAAGAACTTTATTTACTGAACTGCTGCCTATGCCATACATGGTGGAAAGGCATGTAAAAAAAAATGGGGCCACCCAACCTCGGGCAAGAATCTATCTATGTAAAGGACCGGACCAGATGATGTGTGGCAGTTTGGGGGTAACTCTGGCCACACTGGATGTGGATGTGACTTCAAGTTCCGGGACTCACCTCTGGTCAGATGGAAAGTGCGACCAGAGGCTGACCAGGTTATGACTTAACAGGATGGGGAGATGGATGCCTCCAGGTGTGCCAGATACTTGGCAACACATAAAGGGTTGAAACTTAGCCAAGAAGTGGGAAGGTGTCTGCATAGGGTCTGCATGACCTGGGGCAGACCTAAAACCAAATACAGGGAGTAACTCTGACGTATGACTCCTGACTCCAAACAATTCATTCTCAATCATTTTCTTTCTTTCTTTCTTTCTTTCTTTCTTTCTTTCTTTCTTTCTTTCTTTCTTTCTTTCTTTCTTTCTTTCTTTCTTTCTTTCTTTCTTTCTTTCTTTCTTCCTTCCTTCCTTTCGTTCTTTCTTCCTTTCTTCTTTCTTCCTTCCTTTCTTTTCTCCTTCCCCCTCTCTCTCTTTTGTTTTTTTTTGGTCGGTCGTGAGATTTAAACACTGGGCTTGGGCATTGTCCCTCAGCTCTTGAGCTCAAGGCCAGTGCTCTACCGCTTGAGCCACAGTGCCACTTCTGGATTTGAGTGGTTTATTGGAGATAAGGATTTCACGGACTTTCCTGCCCAGGCTGGTTTTGAACCGCAGTCCTCAGATCTCAGCCTCCTCAGTAGCTAGGATTACAGGTGTGAGCCACCGGTGCCTATCTCTCTCCCTCCTTCACTCACCCTCCCTCTCTCCCCTACCTCAGTGTTCTCAACTCTCAAATAATGAACACTTGCTGAGTTGAACTCACCGGCTGGGAGAGCAGCTCAATTGGCATATGTGAAATTTATTTAATGTTTCCTTATACCTCTACCACAGGTCACTGGAATCAAATAATGAACACTCTGTAGCATGGCATCTCAAGCCATTTGGAGGAGGAAAGCAAGCCCGCTCACTGCATTCTCTGAGGTCCACCCTGGGAAGTTGGGGAAGAATCCTCCCTCCTCTTGCTAAATCTCAGCCCATGTTCTGCATCAGTAGAGGTGACTGCCTCCAAGAGTCCCAGTTACTTAAGTGACACAGATACTAGGCAGAGACTTAGCCTCTTGTGGTGCTGAGATTAATGGCATGATTCAACATGATCCACTATTCGTTGAGATTGGGACTTCTTAAATTTTTGATTAGGCTATGTTCAAATTGTGATATATATATTTCTGATTGCTAATCATGATTATAGATGTGAACCAGCACATCAAACCATTCAAAGTTCTTTATCCCACATGGAAGACATGAAGTTTATTTTACCAAATGACATACAAGTTGACAGACAACAAAGTAAGTCCTTAATTCTGGTCAAGATGTGTTATTTATGTGAAAAAATTACTTAGCAAAATATCTCTCTACTGTGATTATACTTTCAAACTTACCTTACACTTTAATATCAAATCACCTATATTAGCCAATGATTCATTCAAATTACCTGGAGCTCACACAATTCACTAAAATGGTAGAATTTGAGAGGATCACAGTTCTGAATCAGTCTACGAAGGAAAGTATCACCCATATCAACCTACTAGGTAGGGATATTGGAATGCAATCATGAACCCTGCTTTTTGGGATAGGTGCAAAAATTGCTACTCTATGATTAAAGTAACTTAAACTAGAAAGTATTGGTGGAGTGACTCTAGTGATGGAATACTTGTCTGGCAAACACAACATCAAAACTCAAATCAACTCCCTAAAGATTAAATAAGAAAAGGAAAGAAAGAACAACTCATACTGAGCATCTGTTCAATGTAACGATTTACAATAAATTATTGTAGTTATCAATGCCATCATTTATTTCTAGGAGCACACACATTTTGTGTCAAGAATAAATAAAAAAATAACACCATATGTATAAAGCTTTGGTAAAACACAGGTCTAGCTTACAATGGTGAATACTTAAGTTTGCGCGTGCAGTGGTGTTGCAGTGTTATTAAGGTTTGTGGAAGTCCTTCTTTTTGATGAACTTAACATGATGAAATTACCTAACCATACATAAACATACACTTCACTGGACAGATACTGCTGATATATATATATATATATATTATATGTACATATATATGTGTATATATATACATATATATGTATATAATATATATATATTGCACACACATGTATGCATTTATATTTTAAGTGACATGTAAATAAAAATAAAAAAATTATAATGAATATATTTAGTCTACCGATAACTTTTCCCAAGTATTACTTTGCCTGAACCAGTTCATGTCTTAAAGTCTCCAATGCTATATCACACTTACATGTTGTTGGTCCCCTTCAGCTTTTTTATGATATTGTTTTTTCTTGGTTTTTCAGGTGAAAAGCCTGCCAAAAATACACTTTCATGACATTCCTTTCTTTAGAAAATGAGAAGCATGTTGTGTTATCTGGCTCTATATGTATCATCAAAAATTTTTTTTTATAATTTCAAGTACATATTGTCTTAGATCTCACTCATTCTCTTCCAATAGTACCTATGGGAAGGAGAAAATGAAGGATTATTCTGTTACTTTGGGAGTTTCTGTTATTAATAACTGCAATAAATATGAAAATTAAACTCTGAAATTATTTAGAGTGGTAACTTGAATTTTACCATTCTACACACTCATGTTACTCCCCCAACTAAATCACAGACCTTAAAATAAGTAACATTTTTAGCTGGGTGCCAGTGGCTCATGCCTGTAATCCTACCTACTTAGGAGCTGAGATTTGAGGACAGTAGTTCAAAGCCAGCCCTGGCAGTAAATCCATGACACTCTTACTTCCAATTAACCACCAGAAAACCAGAAGTGGCACTATGGCTCAAGTGGTAACGTGCTAGCCTTGATCTGAAGAGCTCAGGGACAGCGCCCAGACCCAGAATTCAAGCCTCTTGACCAAGAAAATTAAAAAGAAAAAAGGGGGAAAAAGTAATATTTTAAACCTAATGTGCATATATACACAAAATTTGTCTCGAAATAAAACTATAACAGCCCCTGGACTGGCAAAAAAGAGATTAAAGAGAAATTGCCTTCAATAATTCATTTAGATGATCTATTCTGAGGGCAGGCTACTGGAATTCACATCACTAATTGAAAAGGTAGAATTAGAGATGATCACAATCAGAACCAATGTGCAAGGAAAGTAATGAGTCTCATATCATCCTAACTGTTCACATGTTGGAATGCATTTGTGATCCCCGCTACTTGGCAGACATAGGTGAGGAACTTAAACTGTGTTCGGCCCTCAGCAAAATGGATAACCTATGAGCAAAAGTAAATAAATCAAAAAAGGATTATTCTAATGGTAGAAAACTTGTTCAGCAAACAAAATATCTAAATTCATCCTCATTTCCTAAAAGAGGAAGGAAAAGGGAAGAAAGGAAGGAAGGAAGGAAGGAAGGAAGGAAGGAAGGAAGGAAGGAAGGAAGGAAGGAAGGAAGGAAAAAGAAAGAAAGAAAGAAAGAAAGAAAGAAAGAAAGAAAGAAAGAAAGAAAGAAAGAAAGAAAGAAAGAATGAAAGAAAGAAAGAAAGAAAGAAAGAAAGAAAGGAAGGAAGGAAGGAAGGAAGGAAGGAAGGAAGGAAGAAAGGAAGAAAGGAAGGAAGGAAGGAAGGTGGGAAGGTAGGAAGGAAGGAAGGAAGGAAGGAAGGAAGAAAGAAAGAAAGAAAGAAAGAAAGAAAGAAAGAAAGAAAGAAAGAAAGAAAGAAAGAAAGAAAGAAAGAAAAAAGAGACAGAAAGAAAGAAAGAAAGAAAAGAAAAGAAAAGAAAGAAAGGGAAGAAGAAAGAAAGGGAAAAGGAGAGGTATAAATAAAAACCTCAGCATGCGTTAGATGTTAACAATAACCCTAAATCATTTTAGTTATAAATGCCATTATTTAATTCTGGGCAGAGACATTTTGTATCAAGCCTAAAAAAATTCATAGCATACCACATACAAAGCTTGGATTAAATACAGGTCTGCCTTACACTGTTAGACCAATAGGGATGTATGTCTAGTGCTGTTGCAGGCATGTTAAGGCGTGTGGGAGTTTATCATCCTAATGATCTTGCAATGATGAAATTGAGTAACTACACAATTCCCTTTGTAGATCCCTGCTGAGACCTATATTAAGTCGAAGATTAACAAAGAACAATATATACAATGAAATATATTGAACAAGCAGGTATTGTGACCAAAATTATTTTTACCTGATTCAGTGTATTTTTAAATTCTATATCACATGTACAAGTTCTTCATTCCCTTCTGTCTCATTATGATGTCTTTCCTTGGTTTTGTTTTGTTTTCAGAACCATGGTATAAGAGAGCAATTCTTATATATATATATTTTTTTCTTTTTGCTTATGTGGTGCTGAGGAATCGAACCCAAGGCCTCAAGCTTGCAAGGCATGCGCTCTACCATTGAGCCACCTTCCCAGCCCCACAATTCTTATATCTTTGTCTTCTAGTCTTCAGAAAGTCTGCAGTTAAATATGCTTAAGTTCCTTTCATTAGAAAATTTGAAACACATTGGCTAGGGTCTTTATCATGATTTTGTAATGATCTCAAATACGTTTTTATTTCTAGCATTCTACCTGTATAATCTCACTTCAACATTTTCCAAAGGGCACTTTAGTGGAAGGAGGATATTCAAAGTGGATTCTGGTAGAGAATTTCTGTTACTAAAACCTCTGGTGTGGGGAAATCTGTGGGGAACACAAGTAGCAAAGATGGCCCTGAGAGGAAGTTGAGTGGGCAGAGATGGATTGGTTTAGGTTCAGTGTGTAAACAACTCATGGAAGTTTAGGTGCCTGATAAGGTATGGCCTTTCAGTGATTGGTTGGTTCCATTTCCTCCCCCCCCCCACACACAGTCTTTTGCTTTAAAAAGGGGATGCTCCCTGTTAATAAACGAGTTCCTGCTTGACTTGCCTCCCTGTTGCGTCTGATTGTCTCCTGGGCTAAGGGAGGCTGGGGAACGTGCCAGCGGCCGCACATACCTCTCCTCGGACCCCGTCCGTCCAAAGACGGATGAAGACCCAACATCTGGCGCCCAACGTGGGGCTCAAAGGAAAAGATACCAGCCGAGGCTAAGCGGTCTTTCGGGGTCAGTGAAACCCTAAGTATGGGTAATGCTTTATCACAAAAGAAGGAGGAGGAGGAGGCAACACTAGGCCTAGAAAGAGTACAGGAAGACTTGGAAAGTGAAAAGGAAAAGGAAAAGGTCAAATTCGACCGGGAACGCACTATCTGGGCATGCAGGGGCAGAGGCAGATACTCAGGTGCCCCGGACGGTCCTAGGCCCCCTCCCTATTCCCCCGATTGGAAGGGAGGTATGGTGCCCTATGAGACCTGTGAGAGGGACTTCCAAGTCTCAGACCCCTACCACATGGAAGGGCCGAGGGCTGGGGAAGTAACCTACTCTGAGACCTCCTCTAGAAAGGAAGGGCCACCCAAGAGCCCTGGAAAGGAAGGGCCACCCAAGAGCCCACAGGCATTCACTTCCCTAAGCGTATCCAGTCAATGTGGCAGCATGGGGTAACAGGCCCTTGGAATGGTATCCATGGGAAGTTAAGGATCTTAAAGAGCTCCGCCAGGCAGTGGCAGAGGATGGCCCAAACTCTCCCTGGGCCACAGCACATACAGGAGAAAGGACTATACATTCGCAAGCACATTTTCTTCAATGCTTTACCACCTTGGGTCTACTAGCACAAGTTAAAACCCATAATGGACCCTGTTCTGTCAGTAAAGCAATGTCAGAGTTTTTTGACAAATGGCAAATTAATCATAGTACAGGAATTCCCTATAATCCCCAAGGCCAAGCAATCATAAAAAGAAATCAACAATGTCTTAAGACACAATTAAAACAAAAAGGGGGAGTTACCCCCTATATACAGTTAACATTTTCAATTTTTCAAAAGGGACAACTGACTGTGGACAACTAAACCCTAAGCCCCGAGTGAAAGTCAGGTGGAAGGACCCCCTGACACAACAATGGAGAGGACCTGACCCCCTAGTTACCATGGACAGGGGATTTGGATGCATTTTTCCCATAGAGGAAACAGCCCCCATTTGGATTCCTGCTAGGAACCTTAGGTTTTTACCCATTTCCTCTATACAGGAGGATGCCTAAAGATAAACTAAACATCCTCAAGGGCAACCAGCCCTTGAGAAGCTCTTGTGTTCTTTAACAATTGCAGATGGTGATACTCTAGCTGATGGCTGTCCTGACCCTCCCAGTCCAGGCAATGGCTACGGAATCCACATCAACCTCAACGGGTGACCTGGGCAGTGATCAGCACTGGCAATGCAGAAATCATCAATAGCATCACAAGAAAAGCTGCCCCTTCGACCTGGTGGCCTGAACTTCATTTTGATCACCACCCTATGTCATTACGTATGGACTGTTTAAAACATATTTTTGTAGGAGCTATCTATTTTAATGTTACCTGCTCTAATTGTTCTTTTCCTAATTGCTTGTACAGCCACCTTTTGTTATGTGTCCTGTAAATATGTCTAAAACCTGCTCTAGAACAAGCCCCATCTCTGGAATCTTAAAGTGGCAAAGACTGCTATCCCATCCCTAAGGTTAAAGGGCTAATGACATTGCTTGACCTGGGAATGCTTTTGCTGATGCTTTTTCTATGCCTTCCTTGCATTATACGTGCACTGCAAAACTCTTATGAGCCAGCCAGTTACATAAAATCAAGCTCCAAGTGAATAAATTTCCCCGAGAGTAACCGCAGCCAGAGACGGGTAAGAGGGGATGCCAGTCTGACAAACCTAAGACAGGGCCTTCAGCTTTGTTCTGAAGAAGTTCCCGATGACGGGTAAGACAGACAAGGCGATCTACCCAACCTAAGACAGGCGAGTTCGCTTCTTCAAACAGAGACGGGGTGTTGGGAGCTGGCAGTAAAGTTTAAAGGTCATCTTGACCTCTGTGCTAGCTTGAAGGCACATACAAAGAACTGGCTTACTTGAAAGACAGCAGGTGCCCAGGATTGCTTTGCTATGTCTGCATAGTTTGTTTTAAATTTTACTATTTGGGACATTTCAAACTCTAACTGTGGTGGGGCTGATGTTTATTATTGTGCTAGGTGGGGATCAGAGATAACTAGGAAGGGCTCTTCATACTTGCCTCCAACCCCATGCGTGGCCAAATGTAATCCTGTTAAAATAACTTTTACAGAGGAGCAGAAAAGGATAACTATCTGGGAGGTGGATCTGCCATTAAAACAAAAAGGGTGAATATGTGGGGAAATCTGTGGGGAACACAAGTAGCAAAGATGGCCCTGAGAGGAAGTTGAGTGGGCAGAAATGGATTTGTTTAGGTTCAGTATGTAAACAACTCATGGAAGTTTAGGTGCCTGATAAGGTATGGCCTTTCAGTGATTGGTTGGTTCCATTTCCTCCCCTCCCACACAGTCTTTTGCTTTAAAAAGGGGATGCTCCCTGTTAATAAACGAGTTCCTGCTTGACTTGACTCTCTGCTGCGTCTGATTGTCTCCTGGGCTAAGGGAGGCTGGGGAACGTGCCAGCGGCCGCACTTACCTCTCCTCGGACCCCGTCCGTCCAAAGACGAACGAAGACCCAACACTCTGGTACATAGTAAAGTAAGCAAGTCCAAAATTATTCATTAGAGATGATTTGAAAGTCATTTTTTTGGATCTTAATATGCTTTACTCAACCAAACCAAAGGATTTAAAATAACTAATATTTTTAAGTTAATGGACACAAATGTGCACGAAAATTCTAGAAATAAAATGATCACTCATGAAACTGTACTGATACTTCAAAGAATGCTTTCCAGTTAGAGGAATCATCTTCACACATTTTCACACAATGTGTATCTGCCTGGTAACAGAACCCCAAACTAGATTAAGGCATCTAATAGCTGTCTAATTTTTGTTGTCTTTTGGCAATATTGCTTTCTTATCATATTGATTAGTATGAATTCTGTAACCATTATAAAATCACATTTGTAATAAAAGTTATTAGGTGGGACCTTCATGGATAAGGTGGTGTGGGGTTTGTGGTGGAGCCCTGTCTGGTTCAAGGGAGGAGTTGGTATTGTCACAGCCTCTGTGGTAGAGCAGGGCGGGGCTTTGAGTGTGAAAGCCAGTCTGTGCAGGGCTTTGAGACAGCAGGGAGGGGACAGGAAAGACTAGACTTGTTAGGAGCAGTCTCTTGTGGAGTAGGTGGGACTTTAGCATGGAGACTGGCAGGTGGATGGGGATTCAGTGGAAGAAGGCAGGGTCACTGGGGAAGAGGCTGTTTGGGGCAGAGATTTGAAAGGGAAGAACAAGGCTACAAAGGAGGAATTTACTTAGAGGAGGGGTTGTGATGTAGCACTGTGAGCTCTGGTGGGATATGTAGGGTGAGGTTTCCCATAAGGCAGGGAAGAGAATGAAGGCAAGAGAATGACTGAAGATGGGGATTGTGGTGCAGGAATGTGGAGCTTTGAGGGAGAGGCTTTTCAGGGTCTGTGAGACCGCATAGCGGTACTGGGAAGAAGTGGGCCAGGAACGGGCGTGGTTTCTGGTGGAGAATGGCAGGCCTTTGGGAAGTGTGTTAGGGTGGAGGTCGGGTTTCTGGCAGAGCAGGATATAGTAATAATGTATGGAGGAATTTTTTCAGGACCAGAGCTTTGTGATAGCAGGGATAGGATCCAGTGGACTAGACACTTAGGACAGGGTTTCTGGTGTAGCCAGTCACCACTTCGAAAAGAGGAGTAAGGTTGGGTGGGGATTTCAGTGTTGCAAAGCAGGACATTAGACTTTGGACAGGGTTTCCAGTGGGGCAAGGCAACCTTCAAAAAGGGACTATGATGGAAAAGGGATTTACAGTTGAGCGTGGTGAGGCTTCCAGAGGGAGGCCAACAGATACAATGGTTTGCAGTGGAGCAATATGAGTGTCGAGAGATGGGATAGTGTGTTGGGTGTTGTCTAGTGGGGGTTTTCTAGAGCAGGTCAGGGCTTGGAGCCATGGGATTAATTGGAAGATGGACTTTGAGAAGGAGTGGACGGTCTACAAAGGTGTAGGGTAATTATGAACAGGGTAACTGGTTGAGTAGAATGTGGATCTGCAGGAGGATCCAATAAGGGGAGGATTCATCTCAGAAACAATACAGCCATTGAGAGAGTAGATATGGAGGCAGAGCAGCCTGTGGTGAAGCAGGGCTGTCTTTCCAGGCAGGAGATGGTCTGTGTGAGAAGCTTCTGGTTAACCAAGGCAGGCTACAAGGGCAGTTATAGAAAGGTGGAGGGTTTTTGGTTTTGCATGAATGGCTTTGTGGGAAGAGGCAGGTTCAGGACTGGGTTTAAGACATTAGGCCTCTTAGAAGTAGACTAGTTATGGATGGAGTTTCTGATGAAACCAGGAGGGGTCGAGGGAGAAGTCTGCATGGGAGTGGGGTATGAAAGGGACGATAGGAGCTTGGAGGTAATTGAATATGGGAGCAATGGGACAATGAGGGAATAGAATAGTTAGGGACAGGGTATCTGGTGGATGAAGTTAGGATTAGAGGGAGGAGCCTGATGTAGGCGGGGTTCTTGGTGCAGCAAGGCCGATCATAGGAAGAGATGTGGATGTGGCCTGGTTTCTGGTGGTGCAGAACAGGGATTCCAGGAAGGGGTGGAGTGGAAGAAGGCTTTCCCTATAGCAGAGGAGGATTTTCAGGAAGGATTCTGGTTGTAGTCATGACTTTGAAAGATTATAGCAAGACTACCACGGGATAGGTTAGTTAAGGTTGGGCTTTTTAAGGAAGAGGCTGGCTGCAAGTAGGTTTCCAGTGGATCCAGTCAAGTTTTATGGGAATGGGAGATAGGAAAGGGACAAGACAATGAAGAGTGGGGCTACAAAAAATAAACAATTACTCTAATAGGAACAACATTTTCAGTCAGTGTAGAATTATATTACTCTTATATATGTGACAGATATTGGAGAAAGTAAGCAAGTAATAATTCCTAGTGAAATTTTTCTTTATTCCAGTTGAGTGAAAATAAAACCACAGGTCAAATCAGGCTCAGAGTCCCACAGTAGACTAAGACACATGAAGCACTGGACTTGATTCCCCACCACAACCTTTAAGGACTACAAATAAAAAATATAAAATATCTCACTTGGTCATAATGGACACTCTATTATCTTAAAATTGTGAATGAATAGAACTTTTACTCTGACCGATTAAGAAATCCTAAAACTAAGTGATAATGTTTGAGCTTTATATAATATTGGGAAATATACGAAAATAATTAGGAAAATATAAAATTGTACTCAGAATGTTTGTTGTCCAGCATCAATTTTAATCTAAAAGAATTAAAAACCAGAAAATTGGCATGCAGTGAGATTGCAGCATGGTTTTTTTTCAGTCATCAAAATGGTGACATAAGGAATGTGTCTTCATCATTGGTTGCATCGATGTTAAAACATATCTAAAAATGTGAAGCACTACACAGACACTGAAGAAACTCAGAAGGATCTGTGAAATGAGGTTGGAATAAAATTAATGACTAATTACAGTAGGAATTGACCTTCACTAGGCCCATAAATATTTTCCAGAAGAAAAGACTACATTGAAAAATAAACAGTGAAAAGGAAGCAGGCAGGCAGACCTTGAAGTAAACATTATCCAATGAACTACATCTATTGAAGCATGATTGCAATAATCTTTTACCTAAGTTACAGTACTGACCTATGTTCTTCCCTTATGCCACATAACAAAGCCACGAAGACGCAGTAATAATTTTCAAGACACTAGACTTTATAGAAGGAATTCAATGAATGTATTTCTAGAAAGTAAAGGTAGATGTCTGAGATAAAGAGTAAAGCAAATATCCCCAATTTTTAGCCCTTCGAGGTGAGAGGGGTACAAGCCGAAGCACAAGGAGAATGAACAGAAGTACAGTAATGCATACCAGTAGTTCCCAAGATGCAATGATGAATGTAACAGGGGAGGAAATCAACATGAGCATCACAGGAATTAGCACTGGAGAGTAGAGAGAAGAACAGTGAAAATCCATGGAGAATTAGAAAGGATGCCCTTGCATATTTGGCAGAAGTGTGTATTGCATGGCATTGAGGTATAAAATATGTGTAGGTATTATAGGAAACTATTTGTGCTCATATGGTGCCTCAAGTAGTGATAAACTTATGATTTACAGCACATTGAATAATCATGAAGGTCTTGTTTCAGTAGTGCAGAGTTAAACATTGATAAATAGTTTTTAAACACATAACACCCCATAAAACCAAGACAAGAAGATTCAAATTATATATAAGTGACTTGACTGCAACAATGGAGTTCAAAAAATCAAATCACATAATGTGGATGCAAAAGATTACATTATTAAGGTAATCTTTAAACAACACACATTTTACGTGAATAGTCCTGATTATAAATTATTTGTTTTCCATACAGATTTTGGATGAACAAAAACAACAAAAACAAAACCAAACCAAACAAAGCAAATGACACTTGGCAATAGAGCTAGATGCCAGAATCTCATCTCATGAGACTAAGATTGGAAGAACATGGTTCACAGATGGCTGAGGTAGCAATCCATGAGACATTTATGTTCAATTCTTCAATCAAACACAGAGTGAAACCTTGGTGAAAATAATACAGATTCAGTCAGTCATGAGTGAAAAAAACATGCAAGATCTTGAGGCTCCGAGTCAAGTTTCATTACTGCAAACACACACACACACACACACACACACACACACACACACACACACACACACACACAGCGAATATTAAGAGTGTAAGAAAATGAACCTATCTGCCAGGACTATCCTAAGCATATATTAATTAATAAAAATGAGGGAAACCATAGAGCCTATGTTTCTTTGTGTCTGGCTTCCTTCACATAATGATTTTTTTCCAAGTCTTTCCATTTTCTTAAGAAAGGGGCTGTGCCATTCTTTCTGATAGAAGCATGAAATTCCATTGTGTGTGTGTGTGTGTATATCTATATCTATATCTATATCTATATATATCTATATATATATATATATACACCACATTTTCCTGATCCATTCATGTATTGAGGGTATTGAGGGGCATCTGGACTGGTTGCATATCTTAGATATTGTAATAATGCTGCAAAAAACATACCTGTGCTTGTAGTTTTAGTGTTTTATTTTTTGGAGTCTGGTCATGGGGCATGAACTATGGGCATGGACGCTGTCCTTTAGCTCTTCAGCTCAAGTTTAGCACTCTACCACTTGAGCCACAGCGCCACTTCTTGCATTTTTCTTTTTGCTTATGTGGTACTGAAGAATCGAACCCAGGGCTTCTTGCATGCAAAGCAAATCCTACCAATGTGCCACCTTCCCAGCCCGAGCAAGATATTTTAACTTATTTTCTACAAGTAAATTAATATTAAGCAAAGCTAATTAAAATAAAATAAAATAAAATAAAATAAAATAAAATAAAATAAAATAATAATAAAATAATTCTCTTCAGAGGATGAGTATAGTACTCTTGGATATCTTGGAGGAAAAGACTTTAGACTCATTACAACTGATGACTTTCATTGAAATTACAGGCTAAACTTCCTTCTTCATGAAACAAAACTTCAGTTCTTTCATATTAGAATTACAAAAATCAGAATACCTGCATGATGATTTGTTATTCTCTGCTATTTTCAATTCCATTTTTCATCCATTAAGTATCTAGAGATAATTTTGACAAATGCCCATGAGTGGGATTGCTGGCTCCAGAGCTATGTACATTTGACCATACAAAATGATGCTAATTGAAATGAACTCCAAGACATGGAAACAAGTACTTTTTTTCAGATATCAACCTTGATGTCGGAAAGTAGTGTATCTAGATCTTATTTTATTTTGTCTTTGATTTATCCCTGGACATCTCTGTCTTGATTCTGGTACCTTCCATTTTGTATATACATGTTCTGATTTGGAGAAGGAAGGGGAAATAACATAATGATGAAAGAAGTGATCCATTGCAACCATGATATTCACAATACTATACTGGCAATGAACTTTACAACTTTGGGGTAGGGGGGTAAGTGTGGGGGTGGGAAAGGATAGGAGAACAATGGTGTGGGTAACAATATTCAACATGGAATGTACCTTACTCATGTAACTGTAACCACTCTGTACAGTACCTTTTAATAAAATACAATTTAAAAAAGTGAACCTACCCTAGGAAAAAAATAGCCTTTCAAAATAACCCATCTGTAATAGTACTTGTGAGGGATTCTAGAGTCAAACTGTTATACCTGGAAAGGGATATATTGGGAAGCCATCTCAAACGGCAATCAAAAGGCTGAGAGCTGTGCTCTGGAAAGGTCAAACAGTTAAGGGAAGACAGGGGTATGGGTTATTAACTCAAAAGTATTTAAGTTAGAGCTGTTGTACATTAAAAGTTTAAGAATTTGGAGACAAGATGGATGTCTGTGCTATGGTTGTAATGACTATTGTTCCCTTCTGCTCCCTAAAAATAAGGGATTCAATTATCACTATGTATACAAACAATACCTCAGTTAATACTTGTAACCACAAGCTAGATTGATGCCTTAGTTTGTGGACATATCTGTAGCCACTCACTACCTCACCCCTGTAGTAGAATGAATATAAAGCATGTTAAGCAGGATTTGAGGATCCAGAAGATAGCAATGAGGCTTTGGGTCCTCTGGTGTCTCTTTCCTATCACTTCCTGTGATTTCTCAGTTCTTTGGCAAGGTATCCCATCATCTTTGCTGTTCTATGTTTGTGGTTAGTGACAGTACTGATATTTTGAACACCTCAAAACAAACGATGGAAAAACACTTCCTCAAAGAAAATTTACAAGTCTATAGGAGCACCTGAAAAGGTACCAAACATCAGCAGTCTCCCTATGATCCTCTAGCAAGAAAGTATAATTCAGGAATATCTTAACTTCTGATAATATAAGCGATAGACAATTGTACCATTTTTACATTTGGTATTTGATACTGCATAAATTTTCAGAAATGCATATACATTGTGAAATAATGTTATTTTTTATTTTGGGGAGGTTTGTAAATTTTTTATTTATTTTTTATTGTGAAAATAATATACAGATAGGTTACAATTACATGGGCAAGGTAATGAGTACATTTCTTTTTTTATTTTTTTATTTTTTATTTTTTTATTTTATTGTGAAATTACTGTACAGAGGGGTTACAATTACATGGGCAAGAGAGTGAGTACATTTCTTATCAAGCATTGTATTTATTTCATAGTTCACAAACCTCGTCACTGGAGTAATGAGCCTAATGTCTTATCTCAGTTGCCTGATTCCGACTTAGATGAGTGTGAATTGCATAATTATGAACATTTCTCCATGAAACTTAACAGAATGAAATTTGAGGGTCAGGCCACTTCATACCTCTAAAGATTTTACATATATTACAGTAATACACACCTAAAAGGCTCAGTACTCACAGCAAATTGGTGTGTTATAATTGTCTTCAGATCAGAAATACTCTAGAATTTAAAGTAGAATGATGGGCTGTACATTTTCAATACAAGAGTGATGATCACCCCCTGCAATTATTCTCAGTGGAAAATCCTTCCTATACATTTTATTGACTTAGCTTCTACTCTGTGCTATACCATTATCAGGGAGGGTCACACTGTATCGAGCTACAATAGTGCAGCAACCTTAGCTGCCTTTGAGTTTTACCTCTAATCTTAATACCAAGGTAAGTTCCGCAACTACAATCACATCATTAGTGGACACCTGAACTTTCCAAGCTTGTTTAAAAATTCAGCTATCATTTCTCATTGCCAGTGTTAAAGATCTCATTCCATTAGATTTATTGTGTTTCTTCTTGTATTTCCAACACTGCCTTAGATGTTGGTTTTTGATATAGAGCTTTTAGTTTGCATTTGATTTATGGAAGTGTTAGTGATGCCAGTTGAACTGCATATATTATAATGTACGTAATTTGATGTTTTGACATATGAATTTAATTTTGGCAATTGAGGAAGTCAATCCACATCACTCACAAAAGTTTCTTTATATGTACTGGTATTGCTTTATTGTGAAATTCCTAAAAGCCAGTCATTGGAGCACATGTCCTAATCCCATCACTTCTGTAACTGAGACGAGGCTTGAAAGGTCCAGACGACTTGGCACTTCATAGTGAGAAGGTTTCTACAATGAAGGATGAGAGAATAGAAAAAAGAGCAAATGAATCTTCCAACTGTTTTGTTACATGTTCTTTATACACTTAGCCATTAAGACACCATAATAGTATTTTTATGACTTCTTACCTACTCTTTTCCTGTTCTGAGATGTTTTATTTATGGATCTCTAAGAAATCATATAAGAATCACATAATAAATATATAAATCATATAAGAAATCTTAATAAATGGTTTGTTAAGGATATATAACCTAAAAGGAATAATTATAGGATAGTACTAAGGACATAAAATGTAATGCACACTTAAAATTCTCTCTTTATTTAAAACCTCAGCAGTTGTAGTTTATTTATTCTGATAACAAAGATTATAAACTAAGCTAAAATAGTATTCCAAATGGAACACAGAACTAGAAAAATTAAGGGTAGCACAAAAAAATGCTACTGATACCACTAATAGAGTAAGAATAAAATTTAGGCAAAACTTCAGAGTAAAAGCCACAGGACAGCCCCAACATTACTTTCATTGTTTCATATGAAGAAAAGACTTTTTTTTAGTAAAGACATATTTTCACAGATATTAGTATCAATTGGGCATATATGTCTTAAGGCCTTCAGGAAGGATGCTGGGACCATGTTGATGGAAGTTGACTTCTCTGGGACCTAGTACAAATGTGCAGACACCATTCCAAGAACTGCACATGCATTAGGGTAATTTTAGTGCTCATGATAGTTCTTCCATTTAGGAAATGAATTATTTTATGAAAAACAGAAGTAGGAAAGAAGGCCAAACAAATTTCCCAAGTACCTAATACTGATCAGCTGTCGACCCATAATTCAAATCCAGGTTTCCACCAGGCATATCTGAGGATATTCTGTAAGTTTCATATTCATTACCTTTCAAGATGTATGGAGCAGATGAACCTACATTATCTTCCTAATTATGGTTATAATGTGTAGTGACCGCCTACTCGACCAGCGAGGAAAAACGACCACCACTCCAGGAGTCTTCTCAGATCACGCTTTATTGGAGAGCCTTTTAGTTGTAGGAGAGCTTGGGCGCGAGAGAGCGTGCACCCGAAATACAGCCGCTTATATAGGGAATTCGAACACGGGTCTTTTCTATTGTTGGTCGCCTGCCTTTTACCATCACCAGGTGTCATGGGATTGGCTGGGGACACTACCTTGCTCGCGCACGCGCACAGCCCAGGCGTCCCGCCAAGCACAGTCTGGAGTGGTAATCCTCAAAACTGCAAGGGAGTGGGCGGAGTCTCGCCTCGGCTCCCTACAATAATGGCAATAACATTGCTACAAAATATACATATTTTTAAATGAAAAGGGTGTGCCTAATGACATTCTAGGTGATCTTTACACCAAATAAAGCCTAAGCAAAAAAGAAAAGTAAGGGGCTGGGAGGTGGCTCAGTGCTAGAGCGCTTGCCTTCAATGCATGAGGTCCTGGGTTCATTTCCTCAGCACCACATAAGCAAAAAGAAAAAAGCTGGAAGTGGCGCTGTGGCTCAAGTGGTAGAGCACTAGCCTTGAGCTGAAGAGCTGAGGGACAGCACCAATGCCCAGAGTTCAGGCCCATGACTGGACCCGTCCTCCCAAAAACAGAAAAATAAAAGAACCTAGGCCCCAAATTTAAGTCATAGTACTGGCACTCATATACCATATATGTATATATATATATATATATATATATATATATATATATATATATGTATGTATGTATATATATGTATGTATATATATATATAGTTCCTAAAATGTATAGTGAGTTAATTTGTCGAAACCTGGTCATAGATTAAATATGAGGTGTGAAAAATTACATAAGTCTGAAATGACTCCAAGGTATTTTGAAAAGATAGCTGGAAGATTTATCACTTAATTAAATAGTAATGAGGGATTGGTTTGTAGATAGAGATCAAAGCTCACTTTGGGATCTTTTGAGTTTGCTAAAATCAGTAGTTAGGAGTTGTCAGTAGACAGGATGCTATTAAGGACTTTAATTAAAGAAAACAGAACTGGAGAAAAAATACAGAAATAATTACTGTACTCAGTGGTAACAACCATGTGAAGGAATATTACAGAGCTAAGTCCTGGGATACACAAATATGTAAAACATGACAAATGAAAAAAACAGTAATGAGTATGTAATGCAGACTTATATGGGTAGGTATTTTTAATGTTTAAGGGCTATGAAGTGATTGTGTGATGACCTAAAATTTAAGAAATTGGTAAGGTCAACTATCCTTTGGGTCAACCATAGCTGATAGTTTAAGTGAAACGGGGCCACAATAGTGTGTCTTGATTTACCAAAGTGAAAATAGGCTAATATTTGGAAAGCCACTTTTTGGACATGTGGTTGGAGTGGCAATTACTGCAGTTTGTTCAACTGTCAATAGAAAACTACAGGTTTAGCACAATGATAGAAATCTTTCAGGGATCTGGTAGATTTAACCTCTGTCTTTCTGTCTTCAATTTCCCTTTTATTCTGAGAGCTAAAATATCAATACTGGAAGCCTGTCTAAATTGTGCCTTTGGCAATTAACAGATAGTCAGTCTATCACATGCCCAAATAAAAGAGAATGGGAACAGGTCTACATTGAGCACTCACAGTAGACGGATCTCTGGACTTTCTCAGGAAGAGCCTTATGCCATTGTGGAATGGATAGGGCTGAATACTATGCAAAATAGACACCATAGATTGAAAGTATTCTGCTAAGTGGACACTTGAGATATCGGATGTTTTAACTGCATTTTATTGATTTTTATGAATCAGTTAATCAGATTCTTCATAACATATGATGTTACTAGACTGTAAAATGCATGCTTATTGCATTTCCTTTGTATAACATATAGTATGTTTTGAAATTTGGTATAAAACATTCGTCTTTTCATTTATTTATTTTTAATATGGATTACTCTATTTCTCAAGAGTAGAGAAATGCCCTGGAACTTTGTAATTTGATGTCATATATAATTTATTTTTTTAATTCTTATTTATTGTATATTGCAGCACCGGCTATATGTAATTTAAACTGTAGTTTTCTTCAAGTGTATCATCCTACACTGAAGTTTTTTTTTCTTACAAGCTTTCTAATAAATATGTAATCTATTCAATTTTGAAAAGTACTGCTGTACCTCCCACTTATTTGTGGCATTTCTGAAATCCAAGTTCCTCTATGTTTCAGGGTGGATACTTTTGCCTGTAACAGTTTTGTTATTGAATACATAGCATCTGGCTACTTAGGGAACAAAGGATGTGAAGCTACAGTATACCGATAAAGAACGTCCAGGTCAATTGAAGGGCAACTCATATACTCTCTGTGTTGGTGAATAGGAGCAAGAAAAGAAATTCTTATACATGAAGGTGACTGGGAGTGTGTGCACATAAGTATTCACTTACTTATCTGTTGTTATAGCTTTACATATTCACTATTATTAAACGATTTGTTATATATATTTAAATATATATATATGATCTATTTCATATACATACATATATATATATATGTATATGTATATATATATATGATCACAATTTCCAAAATCCAGAGAACCACATCCATGGGCATCGCTTTCCTATGTTGTTCTCTGGGTAATAAGAATGAAACCTGGTATTGTACTGTGGTAGAGAAATAACTCAGAGATTCAATCATTTTTCTTTCAATATGTTGCCTGTTCCTACATCTAAAATTAGGAAGTCTGTTAATACATAATACATGATATAATATATTTAATATATAATACAATGTATAATATATTCTATATTATAATATATTATATCATAACTGACAGTATTATATATTTATAAGGAAAAATATAACAAACCTATCAATGTCCATACTTTCCTAGCCATGATTAGGTTCAGTAGAGTTAGGTGCATTATATCTCAACAGGAAAAGTGTACTGAAGTTCTGATGACCTTCAGCTAGATAAGGAGAATTTCTGTAAAAGGAGCCTCTCTTCAATTATGAGAAAAGATAAGTTTGGAAGTTTTTTCTTTTGTTTTATTTTTTTGTTTTTATTTAGGCCGGACAATGGGCCTGAACTCTGGGCCTGAGCACTGTCCCTCACCTCTTCAATTCAAGGCTAGTTCTCTACCACTCGAGCCATAGCAGCATTTCTGTCTTTTTCTGCTTATGTGGCACTGAAAAATCGAACCCACGGTCTCATGCATGCAAGGCAAGCACTCTACCACTGATCCATATTCCCAGTCCATGTTTAGAAGTTTTTGAGAAGAGGAATTTGGCATTTGCTTTGCATCCTTGATTAGTAAAAAATAGATATCATTTTGCTCCAAATTTTGTCTCCTTTTATGATCGCTAAACAGTTACACATGATCATCATTCCATCGCATATCTTTAAGTCGTTTTATTTCTTTTATCGTTATTGTTTCTTGTTGTTTTGCTGATCCTAAAGCTTGCACTCAGGGCCTAGGCATTGTCCCTGAGCTCAAGGTTCATGCTCTACCACTTGAACCACAGCACCACTTCTGGGTTTTTCTGCCTGGGCTTGCTTTGAATCATAATATTCAGATCTCAGCCTCCCGGGTAGCTAGGATTAGAGGTGTGAGCCACCAGTGCCCAGAAAGTCACTCTCTTTTAGATATTATTCTAAAAGCCTCCTATCCAAGGTCACTCCTAAGATAGTAAATGGACCTATGCCAATAGTACCTTCATACTATCCTGTTATGGCTATGGGGTATCTTTCCATTTTATCCTGAACCTACTTCACTGTTCTCTTCCTAATCCGTGATTCTAGATGTATTACTAATAATTACCTAATTTTGTTGCTATAAACCCTAAATTACTTACCTATTAATTTAATTTAATTTTTTCAATATGTTTGTTGTACTGTACAAATCTGAGCTTATATTCACCTCTTGAATCTACCACTTGGCATGACCATAGCCTGGGCCTATTCTACCTTAAATGCAAGAGGTTAGCCGAAGAACAGCCTATAGTATTACTGCCTAGGAGTCAGGACAGGTAGCTGAGTGCCTGAAAGAAGCAATGCATTCCTGACATGAGAAGGGGTGAGAGAGACAACAGCCTAGAGAGCAAACTGGCAGTCACAACATTTAAGTACTTCTTCTTTGGGGAAACTGACCTCCTGCAAAGTGGCAGTGAGATAACTTACCTAGTGAATTTTTTTATGAAGGAAGTTTTCATGTCTCACTACATAACTCCCTTGTAATCAAAGAGAGGGTCATGCTTTTGTTTCCTCCTTAGGCCCAGTCTCAGTTTATCTCCATCTTAGACTTTGCTCAGGCTCTATTCCAACCAGAAGGTCCTGGGTGATGAGGAAAGTGTGATCTCTTGGTTTCTGACTGGCCCTTTGGGTCCTGAGGCCACTTTTAGTTTTCAACCTGTTCCTTCTGACAATGGGAAAGCTCATTCTCTGAATTGTGCCCTAGTATGAAACCTCTTCAGAGAAAGTCAAGGAATGACAGATTCTGCCTGAGGGAGTGAGTTTCTCCATTTCCAAAGAGGTCAATTAATATCAGATTGTGAGACCCATGTGGAAGTTCTTTACCAGATCCTCCAAGCTGGAGTGGATGTTAGCTCAGATTCCAAGCCATCCTCATATTTCTCCAGCTCTTTCTCATGAACCAAAAGGTTACAGGTGTTTAGTTTAGAAACAAGGAGAAATGAGAGTAGCAGAAGAACCATTGTCAGTGTGAGGAATTAGAAACTTTTGGTGAAAAAAAAAGGGCTCAGAAAATCTAGAATCAGGGAGCTGGGAAGGTGGCTGAGTGGTAGGGAGCTTGCCTTGCATGCCTGAGCCCCTGGGTTTGATTCCTCAGCACCACATAAGCAAAAAGAAAAACGCTGGAAATGGCACTGTGGCTCAAATGGTAGAGCACTAGCCTTGAGCTGAAAAGCTGAGGGACAGCGCCCAGACCCAGAGTTCAGGCCCCACAACCGGACCTCCCCCCCCCAAAAAAAAAGAAAATCTAGTATCACTCACATCATTTGGGAATCACATCATAAGATTAGGGAATAAAAGTAAAAAATTACTACCTAAATTACTAACTCCACTACTCTACATTACAAGTGTTCTGTCAAAAGTTAGCTGTCCTAGCTCTATTTTGATCAGGAAAACGGAGCACATTCTTTCCTCACAAAGTTCTACTGAGTATCTTTATCCATATCCCAGGTTGTTCTTACTCTCTACTTCTCTGTTACTTTCCTTTGCTGGATTCAATCAATGAAACTTGAAAGTGGTAGCATCTTCAGACATGTAATTACACTTTCTTCTAATCCATTTGTTATAAAGTAAAACAAATTATGGGGTAACGTATATCTATGGTACATTTTCTTCTATGGCATATTTATTTGATGTTATTAAGTATTATTTTAATAGTTTCATTGTTAAAACTTGAGGAAAATGTTTTACTATTAGCAGTAATTAGTTTCACATGTTTTTGTATTTTTCCATGTATGTGTATTTGTTCAACTTCTAACAGCATTTTTTTCCCTAACCTTTGCCTTCTTAAAATTGGTTCAAATTATAAACTATATATGATGGTCCTCTATGTGTTCATTGATATATTTAAATTTAGATCTAATATCCACATATTATAGGATATCTTCAACCTATTGTAACTGGTCTGAAAATCAATATGGACATTCCTCATTAAAGCAGAAACACCATTCCACAAAACGTAATGAAAGTAGGATTAGGTATATATTCAAAATATTTAGCAATGATACAGTAGAAACATTCACTTTTCATATACCAGAACATGTTCACAGCTATGAATAGCACATTTTCTTCATTCCCTCTTTCTGGTGCATCTAGGTTGATTACACAGCTTGGTTGCTGTGAATATTGCTGCCATGAACATGGATGTTCATGTTGATTTATATTCCTTCAATATGTATCCAAATGCGGTAAAGGACATCAACATATCTGTCTTTTTGATATTGTGTAAACTTCCGTTAAGATATTCCTATGGTTTGCACTAGTTTACAATGCCACAAAACCAAATATAGTTCCTGATTTATTTCAACCTATCCAGCATTTTATTTATTTGAGTGGTGATAGCTATTCTGGTGTGTAAGATAGGATCTCAGTGACTTTCCTCTTTATTTTCCTTCTTATTTTCTATTTGGATATGAATCTCAAACATTTCATTTATTTATTAAAGACTTACATTTGTACTTCATTCCTAATTAGTGTCTTTCTTTTTCTTTTGGTATTTGATCGATTTTTAAGATTTATAACATTTGATTTTTTCCCATTACAAATACTAATTTTAGTAAAAAGATTTTTTTTCATTACAGTTGTGCACAATTAACTAAAAACAACAGATTGTACGTTTTTATCACTGGATGTTTTTGTTTGTATTTACAGCCAGGAAATTGTTTCAATAAAGATGCTGAACTTCCTTCACTGATATACTGAAAGTATAGTATCTCATATTGGCCTAAACTAATCTCAGAATTAACAGGCACAGCCTGGGCCACCATAGTCTGGTCTAAGTAAAACCACTAACACAGCACAAACTGCATTTAAAGAGAGCAAAGTGCTTCATAAAAGTTAAAAGAAAGACATCACCTTCATGAAGCAAATATTAAAGTTCATAAGCAGACCTTTAGGAATCTGAATATCAAGAAGATCAAAGGATAAAAGTATTTACAAGGACAACTTTAGAACTCAAATTTGGGGAGGTGGGACTAACAATAGATACCAAAACTCAATGCTGAAGGGCAAGAGTATTTCACCCCAAACCTCAGCTGGGTCTGACTCTCTCACACAACACACACACACACACACACACACACACACACACACACACACACACACACACACACACACACACACACACCCACCCCTAGTGAGAAGTCTTTGCCAAAGTACAGGCATTCTAGACTTAGACTCCGAATACTCTGAAAGTATCCATTGTGAAGACCTCTACTGAAAGTACCCATTGTAAGTAGACTTTTACTGAAAGTTAGAACTCAGGTTCCTGGAAAAAACGTGAAATGTCACAATAACGTTCTGCCCATAACTCCCCTAGCAATAGCCATCAGCGGATGACAGGAAGTACCTAAAGCTACAGATTTTTTTTTAATCTTTTAATTTTTTTTTTACTTTTTAATTGTGAAAACATTGTACAGAGGGGTTACAATTACATGGGAAAGATAATGAGTACATTTCTTATCAAGCATTGTAGCCTCCTCCTTTGTTTCAACCTCCCATCACTTCCCATCCTCCCCCCCCACTCATCGAATCCTCCCCTCCTTCCCCCCCACCAAAGTTGTAAAGTTCGTTTTTCCCCATAAGAACTTGTACATCTCATTGTTGCAATGGGTCCACCTGTATCCCTATTTAACGATTTTGTTTTTTTTTTCCTTCTCCTCCACAAATTATTGTTTATTGCTTAGCCTGCACTAGATAGCCAATAAGATTGTTATAAGATTACCCAGTTAACTGAAGGGTCGGGGCTCTCAATTCTGACCTACTGCAATGGTGACAGTTGTGAGTCCAGGCTCGAGCTTGCAATAAATGACTCTAATGTGGTCACATGAGACTGGCTTCGTGGTGGTCTTTGGGGATCGTTATCTAAGCACAAGACTAGTGTACACAGAGAACCCCAGGGGCAGCTGTACTGGGACAATGAAGCTTTTTTCCTCTTCTTTTTAGATAATCAATCACGATGTTGCAGTTGGCTCCACAGCTGCTCCACACCTGAGCAGGAGGAAGTAAAGGATGCCTTAGACTGCAGGACAGCTTTGTGTACCCCTGGATTTCTGTGTAAGAATGCAGTTTGTGATCCTCTAGGCAGGAGTCACCAAGCTGAAATGGGGGTATGCTTTGCCTGGAGGATGGCACCCTGTGAGCCCTGCATTCATGGTGAAGCAGCCTGGAAAGCCCTGTGAACATCTCTGGGATGGCCTCTCAGTGGCTTGGAGAAGTTGACTCCTGTAGTTGGACATGGCAGGAGGCAGGAGGAGAGCAGGAATCCAGAAGATGGGAGAGGCACAGAAGCAAATGCACCTCTCCATTGAGACTCCTCGGCCATTCTAAGGAGGTTCACAACCCACACGTGGCAGCCACTGCACAGGTCCGCAAAGGCCCTACTTGTCTGGAGCAGTGCCTGATCCTGATCCAGAGCTGGAACTTCCCAAGTGGCCCTGAGCTTGGTTGGGCTGGAGCAGATCCTACCAGCCATGCTTCCTCTGCCCTTCTGTGTATAGCCTCCTAGCAACTGCCCAGGCTACAGCACCCACAACAGGCCACCTCATTGGGGCAGGCTGAGGCTGTGCTGACAATTCCTGGTGTCTGCTTCAAGGCAAGATCCAGACCTAGCCCACAGCAGAGCTGGCCCTCACTTCCAAGGGCATCGAAGGAAACATGACAACCACAGGCCCAACCTTGCTGTCCTCACTGCCCCTAGAGTTTACCTATAAGTCCCTGCCTTTGTTCTTGAAATTCTTCAGGCATTGGTTGTCTTATTTTTCATTATCTATTTGGGTGGGACTGGATACTTCTTCCTCTCCTCACCAAACAAACAGGCCCTAGCAAATTCACCCCAAATTCTACACCTCACAGACACTCCCCAGAACCCATCTGCCTTTAGGGCTGCTGCTGCATGATCTGTTAGCCAACTGCCTCTTCCTCCCTTCACAGCCTCTGTCAGGGCCTCCCCACCATCCTTTCCCCACCGCTCTTAGCCCCAACCAAAGCTCGGCCTCCCCTGTGGCCTCTTCCCTCTCCACACAGACCCCATTCCCAAGCCCAGCAGTGCCACTGCTCTAGGGAAAAGAACTGTGGGCCTGGCACAGCAGAATCAAAGGTGTCACAGTGTGAAGCCTGCTGAGAATTGGAGGCAGCATAGGTCTCTGATAACTGTCTTTCACTTCACTTACACATGTATTAATGAATTAATTTGGTATTTAATATTGGACCTCAGAACTTCTTATTAAGCTTTTGCAGAATAGCTAGTAGAATTATAGTCCCAAATTCGTATTGTCTCTTGTTTAATTCTTCCGAGATTCAGAGATATTTTAAGTAGATATAACCATCAGAAATTCTCATTTACATGACAGAGTGTTATTCAGAAAATATTTGCTTATGCATCTGTTATCAATTATTTCCAAGACTAGAAACTTTTAAAGTTCCAAATATTATAGGAAGATCTTTGATTCATGTTGAATGTATGTGAGTAGGTTGAGCTGTTGCATACATTCGTGTGTGTGTGTGTGTGTGTGCGCGCGCGCACGCACACGCGTGCTCGCGTGTGTATGGGGCTTATATGTATCATTGAAATCAAGGACAAGGAACTTTTTTCCTTTTTCTCAGATATGCATTATGGTGTTTCTTTGTTGGTGGTAAGCTCTGATTTCTTGCTTTTGCCTGATGCGCACATTCCAGCTCAATTTTTCAATTAAACCTTCTTATTTAATATTGAGCATATAGTGCTCTGATATTGCTTTGTCTTTAATTTGTCATCTAGGATCTTCTTTTCCTCTTTAACTATTAACATTCAATATAAATTTTACCTCCTGTTTTTCCCCTTTAATTTTCATCTTGAAATAAGAATTATAAGTCCTTTGATCTCTGTATTAATGAAAAAAACCATTTTGAATTTTCTGTTTAATGTAATAATACGTGGACACATTTGTTAGCAACAAGATCTTAAAATTTATTTTGTAGTTTTAGTTTTAAAAACCCTCCTCCATGTTTTTAGTATGGGGAGACAAACACTTCCTAGTATCAATGATAACAGTTTTATTCATTAAAATATCAGATAATTCATAATTTTGAATATGTCTAGTGGCAAATGAATACATTTGCTCAATAGATTTGCTTGATAGACCTGTGCACAAACATACCACTCATAAGGGCTGAGAAGGTGGATCAGTTGTAGACAGATTACCTTGAATGCACAAGACCCTGGGTTTGATTCCTCAGCACCACCTAAGCAGAAAAAGGTAGAAGTGGTACTGTGGCTCAAGTGGTAGAGCACTAGACTTGAGCTGAAGTGTTGAGGGATGGCAACCAGGCCCAGAGTTCAGCACCAGCCACAAATTAAATCAATAAATAAATCTTATACTCAAGTACATAAATTTCAAAGATTTATTATCATTTTAGTTAGGGGCAGGGTGCCTAGATATAGCAGACCTTTGTCACAAAGCTTTAAGGAGGATTCAACACCTGACAAGTACTAAAAACAAAAAGTAAAACTTTAGCTCTGACAACAACATATAGAATCGCCACTCATAGAGAAAGAGGTACTAAGAATGAAATACTTTTTATAACATTTCTTAAGAGATTCTGGTTCTACATTAATTATCATATAATGTGACCTTCAAAAACTCCAGGTGAACCTGAGTCTTAAGGACCTCTACAAAAACTGGAATAGAGAATCATCAACCTGGATTTTTCAAATGGTTTTTGTTAAGGTAGTGTACATACAGATCACCATTTAATAAGTCGCTAATGAGTTCACTTCTTGTTGACAATCCCATCACTTTGTTCTCTCTCTGATTTTCCATCCTGTCCCTGTCCACAAGTTTAGCTCATTGTGAATATAATATCTACAGAGTGCAACTGCTGCATTGGTTTCCCTGTTCTCCTTGAATTTCTGTGGCTCCTTCAATGTCCATAAAAGGATAAACAAGAACAGAAATATCCCTGTTGTTTCCAATTCCTGGAATTCATTTCAATATAAATACCAGTAGTTTTATGAGAGTGTCAGACTCTGTCCACACATCCTGAACACTTATACTTCCTGCACCTAGTCATAACTCCCACTGGATTCATAGGTCCACAAAGTAATTCTTTTCATTTTCCACACAGGAAGAACCTGAGTGTCAGAAAGATTAAGTAACTTACTGGAAATACTGGGCTGAGCATAGTGGCTCAGATCTGAAGATCATAGTTTGAAACTAACTCAGGTTGACATATCCATTACATGTTTATCTCCAGTTTGAGGCAAGCTGGACATCAAAGTATCCCATCCTAGCTACAAGAGTCTGGATATCCCGAGCTACAAAGAGAAGTTGGAAGAGCATCAGCAAATGCTCTTGCCCTATTCTAGAGAGTGGCTTGATGCCAGCTTAGGGTATAACTTCACCATTGAAGGGGAGTAAAACAGGAGTGGTTATTAAAAAAGCACTGGTCTGAAGCCACAAAATAAGGACCCCAGTCTGTGTGGACGAAAATGTCTCTAGCATGAGGTTCTTTTTAAATTAACAGGCACGATTTTCGATTTTTGCAGAGTGGGATGGTGTATAGTTTCAGGCAATGTCTACTATGTAAGGTAATCCAGTCTGCTCTTTCACATGTTACCCAATAGCCAGGTTTCAACACAAATGACTTCAATGAGATTGTTAAAATTATACTGTGACTTTTACCTCTAATGAATCAAAATTCTGGCAAATGATTTCTGACTTCCAGATATTCACACAACATTTCTCATGATTTTTCTACTAGTTTTGTCTTTATTATTGATGTTTATACTACTTTTTTGTTGTTTTATTTTGTGTATATACCATTTTTAGGGCTTGAACTCAATGTTTAATGGTCTCTGTTGTATTTTTTGCTCATGGCTTATGACACGCCATTCCTTGAGCCACATCATCACCTTCTGCTTCCTGCTGGATAATTGGAGTTAAGTTTTCACATTTTTGTCTGTTTGGACTGGTATTGAACTAAAATATTCAGGTCTTAGCATCCTGAGTTTCTATGATTCTACACATGAAAAGCTAACACCAAACTTTCCTATACTGTTATTTTAATTATGTGTTAGAAGAAAGTGGAAGTATATTTGTGCTGTGTGCAATTTTCAAATACAAGTTTGAATCAATTTGATATAATATAATTATTATCAATTTTAAGTTAAATCAAAGAATATTACACATTCCAAAGAAATATAATTGAAAAAGTGCATAATCATTTTCTTTAAACATGTAATGGAACTATGAATTTCTCTCACTTTACAATTCATGTTTGATATAACTTTAATTAGCAGACTACCATGAGTAAAAGTAAATATATTAATTTTATACTACAAGAAGCAAAGTTATTATAGTTAAGAATAGATATTTCATCATAGCCAGAAGATAAGTTTTTGAGCATTCTCACTATAAAGAAGTGTTACATGCAGAATTTAATGGATATGATGTAGATTGATCATTAAACAACATATAAATGAATGGGATTACCACTCCATACTTCATAATGTGTAAAAAATAATTATATAGCTAGGCGCCAATGGCTCATGCTTGTAACCCTAGCTACTAAGGAGGCTGACAAGTGAGAATCATATTTATTTTTTATTTTTTATTTTTTATTGTGAGCATACTGTACAGAGGGCTTATAATTACATGGGCAAGATAATGAGTACATTTCTTATCAAGCATTGCAGCCTCCTCCTTTGTTTACCCTTCACATCCCTTTCCAGCCTCCCCCCGCCCCAACACCCAATCCTCCCCCTCCACCAAAGTGGTAAAGTTCGTTTTCGACATGACAACTTGTACTTCTCATTGTTGTCACGGGTCCACCTGTATCCTTAAATGACTTGTTTTTCCCCTTCTCCTCCACAAATTATACCGACATCAAATATAGTGAAAGAAGGGGTTTTATTGTGGGGGAGGGACATACAAAGCAACAAAGAAATAATCTTATAAATGTGTTAGAAACAAATGCATGAAAGAAAAAAATACATAATCTAGACACCACGGTTGTTACATTTTTCCTGTCTCTCCACATGTGACCACTTAATTAATTTTTAGTTCATTCATTCATTCATTCTTTCATTCATTAGTTTGGTGCTAATACTAGAGCTTGAACTCAGGGTCTGGCTCTGTCCCAGAATTTGTTATTTTTTTCTGTTTTAGTTTTCTCAAGGCTAGCATTTTACTGCTTATACTACAGGGCCATTTCTAGATTTTGTTGGTTACTTTCAAACGATATTCTAATGGACGTTTTTTGTCTGGTTTCAAAGCACAATCATCAGAATTCATCTTTCTGATAAGGTAGGATTAAAGACCTGAGCCACCTGTGTGGCTCCTACTTTTTCCTCTACTTATGTAATGCACATACTTAGATATTAATTTAAAACTGAGAACATAGAAGCAAGATGTACAGTGATGATATTATCCTATCAGAAATTCAAGTTAGTAATGTAAATTTCTTCTTAAGATCATACACAAAAAATACTTAAGAAGAAATCTGATGATGATGATGATGATGTGTGTGTGTGTGTGTGTGTGTGCTGTTGCAATATGTTCCACAAATAAGCACTGTGCAGGGGTGTCCAGCCATTCATAGTTATGTCATGAATATCTGCCTTGAGATACCAACTCATGGACATAGTCTAGGTGTCCACTCTAGGCTTCCCGATGAAGAGGGTATACTCATCCTCATCCCTAGTATTCATATGATTGGCCTTTTTGGAAAGTAGTCTCTGCACTGTAGTAAGCTGCAAGGCAAGCACACTACCACTGAGCCACCTTCCCAGCCCAAGGATTAAGATTCTTCTCTTTATGTAGGCAACTAAAAACGTATTTACTAATTTCTATATATAAATATTATTTCCGTCTCTTTTAAAAAATAAAAAAATTGTTTGCTCTGTAAATTGATTAGAAGCATGGATTTTGTGGCTAGTTAGGTCATTGCACATCTGTATCTCTTTTCATCTTTCTCTTTCATGGTTCTCATAGACAATATGGTTGCTCATAATTATCCTAATTTATTTTGCTTTTATATTTTTTGGTTGCACCACACAAATAGAAAAATCCAGAAGTGTTTCTGTGGCTCAAGTGGTAGAGTGCTTGCCTTGATTTGAAGAGCTAAAGGACAGTGCCCAGGCCCAGAGTTCAGGTCCCACAACTAATTTAATAAAAAAAAATCTAAATACTTGATAATTCTGCTAACAGATCTGACTGAAATCAGGTGAATTACACTTTTCCTGTACAATGAAGGAATAGGTCCAGGCTAGGAAATCAACTAGAGAAGGCAGGCATATTGTATCTGTGACAAAACTTTGTGGAAAATGGAATCGCGGATTACTTACTGGTGATTCACTTGCAGTTGAACCATGATTCTGAACTATTCCTTCTGATTGTGAACTATTGTTTTGATCATTATATTCTCCAAGAAGAAAAAGTGAAATTTAATTGATAGCAAAGGGCTACTAATACATTTTGACTTCTCATTAAGCATCTTCAATCATCAAAATCACCTGAAGACAATAGATAGGCCTATTTGTAGATGAAAACAAGTGTATTTTAGAAAAACAAGAATTGGGGATTTCTGGGAAGATGGTGGAAGATAAGCTGGATTCTAAGTAAGCTCTCGCATAGAAAGCAGTTTTAGAGTTCCAGTGAACAGTCCTAAGCCAGAGAATTACACAAAGTGTGCCATCACAGGAGAGAGAGCTAGGCCAGAGAGGGGAAACCCAGGCAAGGAGACACTTCTGAGCTCTTGCCAGCAGCCACCGGGGGGGGGGGGGGCGGCAGCTCTGGCGATGGCGGGGAAGCACAAGAGCCTACCTAAGCCACAGAAAGTACAGGACGAAGGAGCCAGACACAGCAGGTGAGCAGATTCTACTCTACACCAGCAAGAACCAACAAAGAGCAGACATCTTCATCCTGCAGTTTGCAGACCAGAGAAGACCCAAGAACCAAGACTCAGCGTGAGTAGAAGCCTGACATCCTCACTCCTCAGGAAAGAAAGGAGGGAAGGCCACCCCCTCCAGCACCAGAGATCTACATCTTGGATACCTACAAAGCTCAGAGGAGCTGTTAGCTCCAACTCAGGCCTTGGAATAAAATGAGTCATTTAGCAGGTCACAAGAACTAACGGCAGCATGACCTGCCAGACTCAGCTCCACCCAGGGAAAAGTCACCCAGCTTGGGCGCCAGCCCTTGGAGTGGCTTTCTCCACTGGTTAATCAGAGCCAGAGGCTGCCCCTCCCTCTAGCAGCCTGGACAGTCAATTGAAATTCATTAAACAGAAGCCCTGAGAATGGCTCCAGGCTGGGCTCTGTGAGTTTTCACAAACTAGCCCCCGGGAAAAGCTACTGTTTGTTGAAAGGCCTCAACTCTACCCAGAACCTAGCCTCAGCACTGCATCCCCCTCTTTTCTGATACTCAAAGCAGATCTGCCTCCCAATGAACCAGCCTGGGAAGAGGATCGCTAAATCCTGGGTAAAGCAGAGCATTTTTCTGCCTGTTCGAACAAACAGACTTAAGAAACCAACCAAGCCACAGGACCACAAGCAGACCAGAGACTCCAACAAGAGGCTGGTTATGGACACAAGGGAGATACAGGACTTTTCCCACTACTCCAAAAAAAAAAAAAATCAAAGAACTTTTTTTTCTTTCTTCTTCTTCTTTTTTTCATTTTTTATTTTTGGTACCTTCTATAAAATTTTTTTTTGTCTAAAACTTTTTTTTAAATCTTCAATCTTTACCTTTTTTGAAAAAAAATTGTTTTCCAGAAACATTTTTTTCCTCTTATAATTTTTATTTTACGAATAAGTGAGTGTGCGTTTTTCTTTCTTTTTTGGTTTTCTTTCTCTTTTTTTGTCTTTTTTAATTATCTTTTTGTTTTTTCCTTAGCTCTACTGAACTTCTCATCTTTTTCTTCTTCCTTTCTTATCCTCTTCACCTCTCTTCTCTTTCATTCTTCTTTTTTTTAATTTAATTTTATTTTATTTGAGAACATACTGTACAGAGGGGCCACAATTACATGAGCAGGATAATGCATACATTTCTTACCAAGCATTGCAGCCTCCTCCTTTGTTTACCCTTCACCTCCCTTCCCAGCCTCCCCCTTTCCCCCACCCAATTATACCCCCCTCCCCCCCCACACCGACATTGTAAGGCTGGTTTTGACATGACATTTTGTACTTCTCATTGTTGCAACAGGTCCACCTGAATCCTTAAACGACTTGTTTGTCCCCATCTCCTCCACATGTTATACTGACATCAAATATAGTGAAAGCGGGGGTTACACTGTGGGGGAGGGACATACAAAGCAAAAAAGAAATAATCTTATAAATGCGTTAGAAACAAATGCATGAAAGAAACGAAAACATTAAAATACATATTTAAGGGTTCATTTTCATAACATCACATTATCTGACATTCTTGTCCTGCACATCCTCAGATAAACCCGTAGTTGACTATTAGACCCTACCCACATTGTGTACACACTTAATCCAAAAATTTATTACTCAAGTCAAAACCTCTAAGACTTAAATTCCTTAATAGCAGTACTACGTCTTTATTCCTATATAATATTTTAAGCATTTTTCTTTTTAAGTTTTTCACATCTCTTTTATATCCCTCCCATTCTCTCAATAAATTCTCGTTCTTATCTAAATAGATTGTTATGGTTCACATAATTTTATTAATTTTTACCTTTCTATTTTTTCTGGTCTTTTCTTTTCCTTTTCCCTTTCTTCTTTTATTCTCTCTCTCTACTTTCATCCTACCCAACCTATTTCCTGCTTTCAGGTTAGGACTTAGTTAAGTCTCCCTGAGCCTCCCCACATCAATCTATTTCTATTTTTTACCCACATCTCTCCCTAACCCTAATAATTTCTGGTCTTCCAAATTCTTCTTTGCAGTTCGTAGCCCATTAATGTATACTTGTTTGATGGTGAATAGATGTATATGTTGAACTAGATTGTATCTGTAGACTATTGACTATGCAAATTCAGACTTGGGTTGATGCTTGCCTTAAGATAGTGTTCTAGCACAAAACTGGTGCTATTTTCATCTCAAATGGGCAGAGTAAGCCAGAAAAACACAAGAAAAATGGCAAATCCGGGTATCTCAATTCCCAATCTTGATAATCGGGGGACAGAACACATAATGAATAATCCGGAGGAGAATTTCCAAATAGCTCTACAAACACTGCTGGCAAACATGATAAATGGAAAGATTGAAAGCATACAAAGGACTCTGTATGAGCGTGTAGGGGGAGAGAGTAGGCAATCCAAAAGTTTATACAAGAATATCATAAGCGTGAGGAAGCTACTCAAAAACTGATATAGGATTTGCCTAAGCAGCTTGAGAACACTCAAATAGAAAGGCAGGAACAGCGTTAGCAGGCTGAGAACACTCAAAGAGAACTACAGGAGTCCCACGAACGGAAGGAAGCTAAAAAAAGAGTAATACATGAATTGAGAGAGCAGGAAGAGAATACACAAAGATCACTAAAGTCATTCATGGAATCCATTACCAAAGAGCTGAATTAAGTCAGGGATACCACAAAGGGAATGCTGAATGGAAACCAACAGAAGGAATGGGAGTCCAAGGAAACCATAACCAATCAACTAACTGATCTGAAAATAAACACTGAACATCAAATTAAGGAGGTAAAGAAGTTCATAAAAGATCTAAAATAAAGCTTCAACAAAGAATTTGAAGCCATCAAAGCTGACCAATTAGAAGGAAAAGAAATAAAAAACAAAGTAGAAAGTCTTGACAGCAGGTTAGACCATGCAGAAGATCGAATCTCAGGGATTGAAGACAGCCTAGATATTATAGAGAAAGAACATACAACCATCCAAGACAAGTCCAAGAAATATGATAGATCTATTCAACACTTGGAAGACACCATCAGAAGGCCTAATCTAAGGATGATGTCTGTAGAGGAGCACCTAGAAACAGAAGTTAATGGCCTAGAAAATTTGTTTAACAGGATCCTAGCAGAGAACTTCCCAAACGTGCAAAAAGATAGGCCTATTCAGATACAAGAAGCTTTTAGAACTCCAAACAGACCAGACCAGAATAGGACATCCCACTGTCTCATTATAATCCACAGGATCAACACAGACCAAGGAAAAGATCCTTAAAGCTGTCAAGGAGAAAAGATTAATCACCTATAAAGGGAAACCAATTAGAATCACCTCAGATTTCTCAGCAGAGACAATCAAAGCAAGAAGAGCCTAAAAACAAACAACTATCAACCAAGAATACTGCACCCAGCTAAACTCTCCTTCATAACTGAAGGCCAAATAAAAACCTTCCATAACAAAGAAAAATTGGCACAATACATCTCCACCAAAAGATTCTTAAAAATGTCCTTCACATAGAAAACCAACAAGACCACAAAAAAGGCCAAGAAACTGCACCCAAACTGAGAATCCAAGAACCATAGGAAGAACCCAGTTTTTGCAGCCCCCAAGAAGGTAGATAACATGGGAGGAACTCCCAAATACCTCTCAGTCCTTTCTCTTAAGGTTAACGGACTGAACTCTCCAATTAAGCGACACACACTGTCTAGTTGGATTAAAAAACAAGATCCTTCTATCTACTGCCTTCAGGAGTCAAATCTTGCCCGTAAAAACAAACACATTTTCAATGTTAAAGGTTAGAACAAAATCTACCAAGCAAACAACCCCTATAAACAGGCGGGAGTTGCAATTCTAATATCAGATAAAATAGACTTCAAATTAAAATTATTGAGAAGAGATAAAGAAGGTCGCTACATACTAATTAAGGGATCTCTCCTTCAAGATGATATCTATTCACCAAACAATGGAGCACCCACATTTATCCAAGAAACACTACTTTCCTTCAAATCACATATAAATCCAAAGACATTAATTGTTGGGGATTTTCACACACCACTCTCCCCACTAGATAGATCAATTCGGTAAAAACTCAACAGAGAAACCACAGAGCTAAACAGCTGCATATATCAATTAGATTTAACAGATATGTACCGAATATTTCACCCAGCAGCATCAGAATACACGTTTTTCTCACCAGCACGAGAAACATTTTCCAAAATAGACCACATTTTAGGCCACAAAGAAGACTTGTATAAACTCAGAAACACTGAATTTATACCTTGCATTTTCTCTGACCACAAGGGAATAAAATTAGAACTCGACACCAAAAGCCACCAACGAAAGTCCGGTATCACATGGAGACTGAACAACACACTACTGAATCACGAGTGGGTCATGGAAGAGATTAGAAAGGAAATTCAAATATTCATGCTATTCAACAAAAATGAACACACAAATAACCAGCTCCTCTGGGACACAGCAGTTCTCAGAGGCTATTTTATAGCTCTGAGCTCAGCAAGATAAACCCCAATCCAGTAGACGGAAAAAAATAATTAAAATTCAATCAGAATTAATTGAATTAGAATCCAAAAAAACTGCAGAATAAATCAATGAAACAAAGAGTTGGTTCTTTGAAAAAATTAACAAAATTGACAGTACCTTAGCAAATCTATCAAAAAAAAGAAGGGAACACACCCAAATAAATAAACTCGGAGATGAGAATGGAAACATCACCACGGAAACAACCAAGATTCAGAAGATTATAAGGGAATATTTCTCAAAACTTTATGCTAATAAATTTGAGAACTTGACAGAAATGGACCTTTTCCTAGAAAATATTGACATGACAAAACTAAACGAAGATGAATTAAACAAGCTTAACAGGCCCATATCAAGCATTGAAATAGAAACATCAATAAGAGACCTCCCAGATAAGAAAAGTCCAGGACCAGATGGTTTTACAGCAGAATTCTACAAGGCCTTCAAAGCAGAGCTCACATCAATTCTCCTCCAACTCTTCAATGAAATTGAAAGAGAAAGTTCAATACCGAACACATTCTATGAATCCATCATAACCCTCATCCCAAAACCAGGCAGGGACTCATCAAAGTAAGAGAACTATAGACCCATTTCTTTGATGAACATTGATGCAAAACTTCTCAACAAAATTTTGGCCAACCAACTTCAACAATTCATCCAAAAAATCAAACACCACGCTCAAACAGGATTCATTTCAGGGATGCAAAGCTGGTTCAATATACGTAAATCAATTAATATTATTCATCACATCAACAGGGGCAAGAGAAAGTACCACATGGTTATCTCAATAGATGCAGAAAAAGTATTCGACAACACCCCTTTATGATGAAGGTTTTGGAAAAATTAGGAATCCATGGAACATCCTCAATACAATAAATATTGTATATGACAAACCTACAGCCAGCATTATACTTAATGGTGAAAAACTAAAGCCATTTCCTCTTAACTCAGGAACAAGACAAGGATGTCCACTCTCTCCACTTCTCTTCAATCTAGTATTAGAATGCCTAGCTACAGCAATAAGAAAAGATGCAGACATAAAGGAGATCCATATAGGGAAAGAAGAAACCAAACTCTCCCTCTTTGCAGATGACATGATCTAGTATTTAATGAATCCCATAGACTCAACTCCCAAATTACTCAAGCTGATTCAAAACTTTGGCAAAGTAGCAGGTTATAAAATTAACCCTCAAAAATCAATGGCTTTCCTATATGCCAACAATGAGAAAAGTGTGTCTGAAATTAGGAAAGCAACTCCATTTTTAATAGCCCCACAAAAAATAAAATACCTAGGAATTAACTTTACCAAAGAAGTGAAGAACTCTACGATGAAAACTTTAAAATCTTGAAAAAGGAAATCAACACAGAACTTAAAAAACGGCAAAACCTCCCATGCTCCTGGATTAGAAAGATTTACATCGTGAAAATGGCAATACTTCCCAAGGCTATCTACAAATTCAACGCGATACCTATCAAAATTCCAACCTCATTCTTCAAGGAAATAGAAGAGGCAATCCAAAAATTCATATGGAACAATAAAAGACCCTGAATAGCAAAAACGCTCCTCAACGGAAAGAACACTGCTGGCGGAATATCAATACCAAATTTCAAACTCTACTATAAAGCCATAGTAATCAAAACAGCTTGGTATTGGCTTACGAACAGACCTCAGGACCAATGGAATAGAATTGAAAACCCAGAAATGACCCTACAGACCTATCACCATCTAATCTTCGATAAGGGAGCTAAAACAATAGAATGGAAGAAAGACAGCCTCTTCAGTAAATGGTGCTGGCAAAATTGGTTAACTACTTGTAGAAAAATAAAGCTAGATCCTTATATATCACCCTGCACCAGAATCAACTCCAAATGGAAGAAAGACCTCGAAGTCAAAGCAGGGGAATAGGAGAAACCCTATGTCTCCTTGGCTCAATCCGAAATTTTCTGAATAGATACCCCGAAACACAACAAATCAAAGAAAGGTTGGACAAATGGCATTGCATAAAGTTGCAGAGCTTCTGCATGGCAAAGGACATAGCTAGCAAGATCAATAGAAAGCCCACGGATTGGGAGAAGATCTTCACTAGCCATACAACAGACAAGGGTCTTATATCTAAAATATACTTGGAACTCAAAAAATTAAATCCCCCAACAACAAATCCTCAAAGAAACAACTGCCTAATATATAAGTGGGCGAAAGACTTAAAGAGAAACTTCTCCGAATAAGAAAGAAGGATGGCCAATAGACACATGAAGAAATGCTCAACATACCTACCCATAAAAGAAATGCAAATCAAAACAATATTGAGATAACACCTCACTCCAGTTAGAATGGCAAAAATCAAGAACTCTAACAACAACAGATGCTGGAGGGGATGTGTACAGAAGGGAACGTTACTTCATTGTTGGTGGGAATGTAAACTTGTTCAACCACTTTGGAAAGCAGTATGGAGGTTCCTGAAAAGACTTCACATAGAGCTCCCCTATGACCCAGCAATCCCACTTTTGGGCATTTACCCAAATGTTTACAAACAAGACCACACTAAAGCTACCAGCACAACTATGTTTATTGCAACATTATTTACCATAGCTAAGATATGGAACCAACCCAGATGTTCCTCAGTAGATGAATGGATCAAGAAAATGTGGTGTATATACACAATGGAATTCTATGCCTCCATCAGAAAGAATGACATTTCCCCATTTGTTAGGAAATGGAAAGACTTGCAAATATTTATATTAAGTGAAGTAAGCCAAGCCCAATGAATCATAGGCCCCACGGTTTCCCTTATTTTCAATATCTAGTATATGTATGAGTCAATCAGAGAAGGTCGGATAAGGTGATATTAGGAAAATGAACCTTTAGACATGTATTTAAAAGTTTTTTTTCTTTCATGCAGTTGTTTCTAACACATATAAAAGATTATTTCTTTGTTGCTTTGTATGTTCCTCCACCACAGGATAACCCCTTCTTTCAGTGTATTTGATGTTGGTATAATTTGAAGAGGGGATGGGGAAAAACAATTCGTTTAAATAAGGATACAGATGGATCCGTTGCAACAATGAGAAGTACAAGTTGTCATGTCGAAAACGAACTTTACAACTTTGGTGTGCGGGTAGGTTTGGGTGGGAAGTAGGGGGAGGCTGGGAAGGGTTGTGAAGGGTAAACAAAGGAGGAGGCTACAATGCTTGATAAGAAATATAGTCATTATCTTGCCCATGTAATTTTAACCCTTCTGTACAGTATGTTCACAATAAAAATTAAAAAAAATTCAGAATGGTATAGCTATTAAAAAAAAACAACAAGAATTTAGGTAGTCATACAAAGGACTTCTATTTTACTACTGCATTATACATTTTTTCTAATGTTGGATACCAACTTTACAAAGCTATTAGAAAGCTCTTAAAGCCTTTATATTGCATAGTGATTTCTTTTACACTATAACATGGTATTTCCCAAATCATTGACATAGAAGTCATTGTTTCCTATTTTCTCATTCCTAGAATAAGCTGCACATGAAGACCCCACTGGTCCTCATTTTCAGTCTGTACTTTTGAATACTGAGGAAAATCATTTCTCTGCTCTCTATCAATTCTCTACTATCCAGTTAGAATAATTCAAAATAGTAAAAATGGAAAAAGAGAAATTAAATCATGGTGAAAAAACATATGCAGGAAATTCACCAGATTTTTCTGACCAGTTCAACCATTGTGAAATCTTGGTGAAATACATGGACATCTCATTCCCACTTGCACTCAAAATCTCTGGTTAGGCAATTCTGACGAAGACCAGGAACAAGATGAAAAAGTGAGAAATGGTATCAATTGCAAGAAAAAAATGGAGTAGGATCCAAGCAAATTTATTATTTGGGATGCTGAAATTAATCGGCTTACTATGGCTTGTAGACTACTTTCCAAAAAGGCCACCCAGATGAATACTAGGGATGAAGATGAGTATACCCCTCTTCATTGGGAAGCCTAGAGTGGCCACTTAGACTTTGTCCATGAGTTGGTAGCTCAAGGCAGATATTCATGCAATAACTCTGAATGGCTCACAACCCTGCACAGTGCTTATATGTGCAATAATACTAGAGTGGCTTCTTTCTTAATTCATCATGATGCAGATACCAATACCCAAACTAAAGGCCTCTTGATTGCCTTGCATCTTGCTGCTGGGAATAGAAATAGAAAAGATACTCTGTTGAACCATTATATCAAACCAGGTCTGAAGATCAACTTGGATGAAACTGCATTTAATATTGCCACAAAAGGATAAGTATGTATCACTACCACTTTGAAGTTGTGGAAGGCTGTACAAATTGTTCTCCTAAGTTGTAATGGTTTGGTTAAGTTTCTTAAATTTCAAAAATGCCAGTCCATCCTTTGTGTCCCTTAAATTTTTTTTCACAATACAAAGCAACAGCAATATCTTACTTTAAAAATTCATGGATTCCATGGTATTCTTTCAAGAGAATTGCCTGACTTTTATGTCAAAATGTATTAAAGAGTTGTTTGTATACATCTATAATGATTTCTGCAGTTTGTGATTTTTTAAAATCAGAAATAATTTTAACTTCTCTGTTGAAATGAATAGTATAGAAACTAAAGTTTTCCTTGTAGTTTTCTGAAAAAAAGTATGTCTGTGTTTGTATAATATCCATAATCTATTTCATTCGCTCCTAGATATAATACTTGGAATTCTACATTGTTATATAATGTATAGGTTCATTAATAAATGTGTCCTTTCAGACTGCATTCCATATAGAAGAAGTTTAAGATTTCTTTTTTTCCTAGGTCCTTATATTATTTTATTTCCTTGGGATAAAATTACAATGTTATCTAATTTCAAGTTTTGTAAAGGTTATGCTATGTAAAGGCCTTTCTAAGGTGAAGAATTAATACACTGATGTGAATCTAACCTTTAATTCTATAAATTACATGTATTGTTACACTTGTTTTTTTGTAATTAACTTTTTAATAACTGTTTTTCATTTCTTGCATCAGAAGAAAGAAAAAATATGGAATACTTCACAAATTTTCATATCATCTTTGTGCATGTGCCATGTTAATCTCTGTATTGAAATTTGGGTAGACCTGCTTCTGAAGCATGTACTACCCTCTAAATTTAAGTACTTAATGATGCAATCTTTATACAGGCATCTATCCATGGTTCCCTATTTGTAACAAGGAACCCTTATTGTTCCTAAAAATGCTATTGATCTTATTTCTCTAAAATTCTGTGTATAGTGGAAAATACATATCGTTTGGTCGATTACTCACATTTACAATTTTTTGTCAATGTCTATTTTGTCATTTTCATTTTAAATTTAATCATACTTTGAAACCTTTTCAGCTAAGTCCAAAGGTGATGGCTTTTCAAGTACTTATTTATCAACTCAGTTAGCTTTGTAGAGCTAATGGATTCAAAGTAAGACTTGCTTAAGAGCTACTTCTAAACTACTGCAGCTTAAAATTTCCCAAATGAGGTCTTGCTGGGACAAATGTTTATCTGAACCTTTACCCTTCTTCCATGTAGGAACAGACCAACCAGAATATCTTACCCTGTCAGCATAGATTGTCTTACTGGAACAAAACTAATCTTAGTTACAAGGAATCATAGAGAGATGAACAGTTCAGACAGAATTTTTCAGAATGGAAGATATTTTATCAAAATATAAGTGTTTATTATACTTATCATTTCAAAAGTAGCTAAAGCCAAGAAGGTGAAAAAATTGTTCATATGCATGATTACCTACTGTTCTAGCCTGTGCATCATCCAATCTGGCAGGAATTTACACTACTGATTTTCTATCACCAAATATTTCCATAGCTCCTGAAGAAGGCCATATGTTTCTCCTTGATATTAGGCCTGAAATTGGTAATGTTTTAATCATAGTGTTTCTTCTTGCCTCTAGGCTGTAAATCTACAAATGGTAAAGCTTTAAGTCTAACTCTACCAAAAACTGAGGTAGAGATAATGGAATAATACTTTAAAACAGAGTTGCTGGGGCTGGGAAGGTGGCTCAGTGGTAGAGCACTTGGTTTGCATGCTTGAGGCCCTGGGTTGGATTCCTCAGCACCACATAAGAAAAAAGCCGGAAGTGGCGCTGTGGCTCAAGTGGTAGAGTGCTAGCCTTGAGCTTAAGAGCTGAGGGACAGCACCCAGGCCCAGAATTCAGGCCCCACGACCGGACCCAAACCCCCCCCCCCCAAAACAGAGTTGCTTTTGATTCCCTAACCACAACACAATAATGCAAAACAATTTTTATTTTATATGTACTTATATATTTTATATTTATATGTGCTGATTTTAAATTTTACACAGAGAATCTTTCTAGAAAATAATTGAAGACTCATCTCAATTTCTCATTTCCTCCATTATTTCTGGACCCCAATTCCTTACAAGAATTAGCAGAAATCAATTGTGAAATGCAAGGCAACTTAAAATGAAAGATGAGATCACAAATCTGAGAGAAAGTACTGTAATTCAAACTTTCAATTTACTGATGACCAGCCCATATGAGTGAACAAAATCACAAATGAACAAGATTATTTTTAGTACCCCTCTCCTAATGATTAATGAAAGATTTCAGTGCAGCCAAAAAAATAGTTTCTGTAGGGCTGGGAAGGTGGCTCAGTGGTAGAGCACTTGCCTTGCATGCCTGAGGCCCTGGGTTCGATTCCTCAGCACCACATAAGCAAAAAGAAAAAAAGCCGGAAGTGGGGCTGTGGCTCAAGTGGTAGAGCTCTAGCCTTGAGCTGAAGAGCTGAGGGACAGTGCCCAGGCCTAAAGATCAGTCCCCACGACTGGACTCCCCCCAAAAAATAGTTTCTGTAATGATAGATCCATAATTGGTCTACCAAGGAAAGGAATACTTGATTTAGAGGTCAAATATCATTTAGAAAAACATTAACTGTGAAGATCCTTAGTGCTTCAATACACTGGTATTTCAGTAAACTAGGTTCTGTAGTATAAAAAATGTTGTCATTCTCAAACCAATGATAACATACATTTAATCTCCTGAAAGTATATTCATTTTCAACTAAACTATTTAAAATCACAATTGCCAAAATAACCCTTGACAAGTAGATGATAGTGACATTACAATGTTTTCAAGTGTAGGGAGCAAGTTAAAAGAGTTGATTTACGTACCCAGCACTAATACCAAACAAGTTAAACCATTCTTTAAAGTGTAGAAATAGTACCCCTCACAATTTGTGTTGTTTAGTGGGTGCCTTCCAGAAATGTGTTAAATAGATCAGCCTCCCATATTTCAAACCCAAATATTAGATAACAAAGTAAATTTCATCAAATAAGAAGGTACATTTTAAAAAGTCACTAATAACTGCCCTATCATGTGTTGTTTTATGTTTTCCCAATCTGTCTAACATAGTAAGAAATATGATTTTAAATCTTGAATATGGGTACTGATGAGAAATGTGACAAACATAAAATCTGTCTTCTATTTCTGTCATATTCCTCTAAGAAGTAAATTTTAGTTTTCTTCTTTTCCAAAACTTATAGGTAGTAGAAAAAATTATCCTATGCAAAATAAAATAATCACACACCATTGTCCAAAGCTATTTATAAAAAAAAAACTGGTAGTTAGGAATAAATTCTAAGCCATTTTTAAACTTTCTTATTGGTTAAAGATTAATCTTCCAAATGAATGAGAATAAAATCATGTCTAAGTGCTTAACATCTCCAGTCTTGCAAATTGTTATTGCAGATGAATGAATTATGGAAATATAAGCTGACAACAGTTCAAGTGTATGTGGGAGTGAAACTCCATGGAATGTATATAAACCTTTCAAAGTATTAACAGGCAGTTTAACAGAATGACTATCAGGAAATGGAAACCAGAGAGGAACAATAGTCAAGAAATAGAATGAATGAAAAATGGAACAAGGGGCAAGTACAGCTAGAATACGCAATGTACATATGTAATAAAGGAAGTGGTAAATCTGAACTAAATCTTGGAGAAAGGGTTGCTTGAGATTTATAGAAGGAGTGACTCTGATCCAGGAGCATTAGACAATTAGATGGACATATTTAATTGTAAAACACTTGCACAACCTTTTGAAATTCACTTAAAAACAACAATAAAACACACAAAAATCACAACCAAACAGCCATCTCTAGAGCGTATGAATATGCCCTCTCAAAATTTTAAGCAGTTAATGAAGGGCGGTCTTTGGAAAAGCAAAGAAAGCTGTTCAAAGAGGGACGTTTGGGGTAGGGGAGAATTTTGAACAGACTTAAAAAGATTGTCTAAGGTTATAAATCACCTATATCTACTGCAAATATTTTCTTCTGTGAGTGCTCTTTGTCTGAACTGGATACTCCAGTCCTGAGGCACACTTGATAGCTTGTGAAGAAAGAATGGAAGAAGCAAGATCAAGAACCTATTACTCCACTGGAGAGAAAATAGTACTCTATGTTTTCTCTCAATCTCTTCACTACTCCATTTTCATACTTTTAATAAAGTCATGTGATTTTGAAATTTCTTTCCTTCTTGGTTCTCACAAAATAATTGTTCAAAATAATTCATTAAATATTATTTGCCACTATTTTCTATCATGCTCTTTACTTGTTCAAGCGAGTCCATTAAACTTCCCCTTTTCATTTGGTTGCCACGAAAACCCAACAACTATGTTAATGAGGACCAACACTAATGCAAAACTTTGTCTCCAAAAATCCAGTCCAAGAACCTATAATCACAACTATTTGGCTATAATTTTTGTTTCTTTTTTCTTTTACCTTGAAATTTTCTTGTGTCTAAAGTGCCCACAAAAATAATTACTCCACCACTTTTTGGTTCAATCACTTCTAACCTCAACGATATATTTTGCTAACAAGATATTTAGAGGAAACCTAAGAATACTCCACTATTATCTTCTCTCTTAAGACTTTTATCTTCTCTCTTAAGACTCTCCTTAGATACCATATCAGGAACAGTGAAGTTATTCTTTGCAAAATTATTTAAATAGATTATTTTCCTCTTGGTCTTGTATTTGCTCAACATGATGTATGGAGAAGAATAGAGTTAAATCACCGATTCCTTGGATGACATTGTCTGTTACAAAGGCAATATTTCTATGTCCTACTCTTAGCTCTTGCTTGATTTCCAATCAATCACAACTTCTTGGCTTCAAGTCTAGTGAAGCTGAAGGACTATAAGACGTCCCCCACTGCTACATCTTCATGGTTTCTCTTTGAAAACTCTTTTATTTGGAGGTGGAATTTATTGTCATGTCTTCGTTCAATTTGTTCTTCATTACACTGAGCCAAATAGGCTCTGTAAAATCACTTAAGGTAGCAAAAACATTAAGACAATCTATATCAAAAAGTTTTAGTCTCCTCCACTGCTGACACCAAAATGCTTAGCTAGGGTATGTAGTAACGTGTTTTCTTACCTTTTCAATTTGCTCAATTATTTTCTGATCCCCAAACTTTTTGGCTTATGTAATAAAAGAAATCTTCACTATCTCATGTTAATAAGGATATTATTTTTTAAGCTACTATGAAATGTGAAATCATTGGTTTGAAGTATCCAATCAGATTTTTTTCTGTGTTTCAGTGCTTCACGTGCAAAGACATTGTGGAAAGTATTTAAAAAGAAAAGTGTAAACTCAATATGTTCTTTCATTGTGAAGGGCACTTTCTTCCTAAATATTTTGACTCAAATTATCTTTTTAAGAGAATTACTGTTTAGTAATTAAAGGTCAGTTCACAAATTGTGATGTCTTATTTAAAATAAAAACTTTGAATTTAAATTCCATTACAACCTTGTTTCACGCAGTAAGAGTATATTTCCTGGGTAAGGACAATTCTCATGGGAACCTACAGGATTTACAGCAAGGTTTGTGAGGTTTGTTTGTTTACTGTGAAAATGAGCCATCTTACCCACATTGCTCCTTCTCAGCTATGTCTCCATGAATTTCTTTGCATGAAAGCTTATTTTCTCAGGCAATTTTAAATTTTCTTAATAGGCTAAGTTAAAATTTTGAACAATTAAAATTCACCTGTCATAATTTTAAAACTATTTTGAAATTCCTTTATCAGAATTTCGAATTTACCAATGCTAATTCCACCTTTACCATCAAAAACAGTTAACATGTTGTTTTCATGATATAGTATCCATGAAACTATTATTTTCCAGTGACTTTGTTAGGCATATATATGAACATGATGCTGAGCAAAATGAACTCTAAGATATGGAAAGAGATATTTATTTGCAGTTGTTGTTTTTTTTTTTTTTTTTTTTTTTTTTTTTTTTTGGTCCGGTTGTGGGGCCTGAACTCTGGGCCTGAGCACTGTCCCTCAGCTCTTCAGCTCAAGGCCAGTGCTCTACCACTTGAGCCACAGCGCCACTTCCGGCTTTTTTCTTTTTTTTGCTTATGTGGTGCTGAGGAATCGAACCCAGGGCCTCAGGCATGCAAGGCAAGCGCTCTACCACTGAGCCAACTTCCCAGCCCCTGCAGTTGTTGTTTTTAATGTACTATGTGATTTCTATTTTCCTTGGGTTTTCCCCTATGGTTTATCTCCTACTGTGTTTCATTTTGGTACCCTGTGTATTGTGTATACATTTACCTTAATTAGGGAAGGGAAGAGGAACAACAAAATGGCGAGACAAAGGACAAAAAGCAAACCAATGCAATAGCAATACTCAGAAGACAATATGTTGGAAATGTACATTACAACTTGTGAGGGGTTTTGGGGTGAATGAAAACTGTGAGTAAAATGAGAGAGAGGATAATAAGTTTGAAAAGTTATGTATTCACTGCCTTACAATTGCTAACGCAGTGCACATCACTTTCACATTAAAATTAAATTTAAAATATAAGCTGCATGAAATAAAATTTCACTGTATTGGTATAGTAAATATTGTTCTTTATGTAGTAACTTTAAAAAAATCAGTACTGTTTGGCATCTAATTTGAATGAATTACCCCTTCTTTATGGGAGGGCCATCAACTTGAAAGTTATCCAACTAGACAATTTTTTCACAATATACTTGCCAATATTTTCAAAAAAGAATTAACTAGTACTTTCTCATACCAAAACCGAAAACCGTTTAATTCTATGGAAACCCAAAACTTTTAAAAGTAAATAAGTTGTTAAGAGGACAGAATATGTATGTTCTACAAAATTCCTATGACTAATAACTACTCACTTTCAAATTCTGAACATTCCATACCTGAGAGATTCAAAATAGTACCTGTTCCCATGTTATGTAATTCTGCAATAGATGCATTTTCCAATGGGGTGTTACAGATTGAGAAGTGAACAGAAAAATAGCCACATTCTGGTATAGGATAAAACTGTAAAGCATCGGTTATAATTAATTCTTCAAGAGTAAGCAATTGTTTATCAGATTAAGCTATTGTTTCTATGACCATCAATCCCAAAATTTATGCCATAAAGTCATCCTAGACCAACAGTTTCCAACTTGTAGGGTGCACCTCAAAATTCTCTTAATTCACATCACAAATAGCTTATCTCTATTGGGAAAAAATACTACACCTCTGCTAATGTGATGCCCTCCGTGTTCTGGAAAGAACACCACAATAAACTGGGTTGCATCATTTTTCCTCCACTGGTATTCTTGCAAATATTTATATTTATACTTTTTTTAACTATCATAGATATTCAGTACGCTAAGATCAGAAGATTACAGTTCAAAGCCCACCCAGGCAGGAAAGTTCCCTAGATTCCTATCTCCAATAAACTTCTCAGCAAAAGCCAGACACAAGTGGTACTGAGGTTGAAGTAGTAAGGCACAAGCCTCTACAACTGAGCCACATTCCCAGCCCCTGCTTGGTTTATTTAATCTAGATACAGATTAGCAATTCTGAACTTCTCCCGTGATATTATCCACTGGACTTCTCAGACTGTTTATGTACTATTTTCAAAGATGTTCTAACATTTGACACAGGGTATGAACATTTTCAATGCATCTGCCGGGTCTCTGATTCATTCCTCCATAGATCCAATCCCTTTAATATTGATTACTTGACTCTCTTACTATCTCTGGTCTTTACCTATGTAATATTCTCAAACTTTTTTGAAGAAAGTTCATTTGAGGATTTTCTCATTTTAAAAATTATTACTTGATTCTAGTTTTTCTCAGGACATCTTTTCTATTGTTTTCTAACTTTTCTACATATTCTGAGAGTTGCTTCAGAAGCACATATAAGTTCCTCTGTGCTTATGTGTATGTTTATATGTATGTTTGCAAAAGCCTCAAGCTCTTATTCATCATTCTTTCTCATGACTGTTATTCCATCACCTGAGCCATTTTTCCAATCCAGCTTTTGGCTGGTTAATTATAGATAGTGTCTCAAACACTGTTCTGCCCAGGCTGGATGCAAACTGAACTTCCCAGACTCCTTTACATTCTTAGGTTTCATTTATCCAGTAGAATCAACTTTTAAACTACAAACATTTTTTGAGTGTAATGTCTAAGCTGTAGTCCAGATTTTTAACTCAAGATTTCATATAAAGATAGATGAATATACAAATTACATATGCTGAGTGTACACTGTTAGAAATGTGATCCTAAGCTGGGTGGTGTTGAGATCTGAGGATTGGGGTTCAAAGCCAGCCCCAGTAGGAAAGTCCCGGAGACTCTTTTCTCCAATTTACTGCAAGAAAATTGGAAGCGGCACTGTGGCTCAAGTGGTAGAGCATTAGCCTTGAGCGGAATAGCAGAGGGACAGTGCCCAGGCCCAGAGTTCCAGTGCCAAGACCACCACCAACAAAAATATATAAGTAAAGGAAAGAAAAAAAGGTGATCTTATCCACCAGTTCATGGCTAGTATAATCCCTGCTCTCTCAAGATGGACTTTTTTTTTCAAATTAAGACCATGCTTTTATATCTGACTTGCATTTGAAACATAATTATTCTTCCATTCTACTTTCTACAAAGTTGTGTCATTAGCAAGCGTGATTTAGAATCTACTTCGTGTTCCACATAAGCGTAATACTTTCTCTATGTCACTTTCATAAATCTACATACTGGACTTGGCTTTATTGTTTCAACGTGGTCTTATTTGTAGAGTCTTCTGTAGTGTATTGAACCCTTATACTTAAACACAGAATTTCTCTTTCTCTTATTATTCCTATAGTTAACATGAGTTAACAAATTCATGTACACTTGGGAAATAATGTGCAGCACATACACTCACAAAAAAAATGATCTGAGAACCTTCTCCCCTTTAAAATTCGCCTTAATTTAAGGAGAATCTACAAATTTTGAACTCAATATACTCATGGATAATGTATTTATAAGAAATATAAATTTCATATTTTCTCTTTACTAAGTTGTCTGTGAAACACGTGTTAACACAGGTCCAAAGGTGTCCTTGTGTTATTTCGGTGAAGCCAGAAAACATTCATTATACCTCAAGCAGCACCATAGATTGTTCCTGAACGTAACTGTTACTGGATGTGGAAACTGATCCCAGGAGAGGAATGGAACATAGAAATTTGACAAAGTTAAAATTAACTTGTGATTTCCTTTTTACTGTAAAAGAAGAGAATCCGAAGGCTTGAAGGAAACTCTGTCCCTGACTTTTTATAGTGTGTTTTTACTCATATATAACTTTTCTGTAAACTTCTATTTGAGAGAATTACAAAAAGATATAATGTGCCATTTGATGGCTCGCATAGAACAAAAGGAAATAACGTTGTTTTAAATATGATCTACTGCAGGGGCTGGGAAGGTGGCTCAGTGGTAGAGCACTTGCCTTGCTTGCCTGAGGCCCTAGGTTAGATTCCTCAGCACCACATAAGCAAAAATAAGCCAGAAGTGGTGCTGTGGCTCAATTGGTAGATCACTAGCCTTGAGTTGAAGAGCTGAGGTAAAGCACCCACGCCCAGAGTTCAGGGCCACGACTGGACCCCCCCTCCAAAAAAAATTCTACTGCAAAGAAACAAAGACATGTTAGTTTAAAAGTGTTTTATGAATGGATATTTCACCCCTGAGATGATTCTTTTTCTTTTTTTTTGTCGGCCATGGGGCTTGAACTCTGGGCCTTGGCACTGTCCCTCAGCTCTTCAGCTCAAGGCGAGCACTCTACCACTTGAGCTACAGCGCCACTTCCGGTTTTCTGGTAGTTTATTGGAGATAGGAGTCTCACGGTCTCTCCTGCCCGGGCTGGCTTTGAACCGCTATCCTCAGATCTCAGCCTCCTGAGTAGCTAGGATTACAGGCGTGAGCCACCAGTGCCTGGCCCCTGAGATGATTCTTTTGTTGCATTAGTCAGTTATCAATTCCTTTAGTTTGGTCCTGAGTTCTCTAGAGCAATAAGGATTCCAAAAAAGCATCTAGTGCGTATGATCAGCAAAAGGAGTCACTTTTCAGACCAGTACTCCTTTAAGGAAGTTCCCAATGAAATATCTGTTTTTTTTTTTAGCTTGTGTTGGTTCTGCGGCTTGAACCCAGAGGTTGGACCCTGTCCCTGAACAATTTTCTTTCCTGCTCACCTACCCGCAAAACTAGTACTCTACTGCTTGAACCAAAACTCCACTTGTGTATTTTTTGCTGTGTAATTACAGATAAGAGTTTGACAGACTCTCCTACCTGGTTTGGCTTTAAACAAAGATAGTAAGAAAGCCAAGTGACATCAACTGTATAGACTTCTCTTTTCAAAAAGAAAATTTAGATGAAGTTTATTGTAAAGGTAATATTTGAAAATTTTTTCTTTCTTTATTGATATGAGCATACTTTACAGAGGAGTTAATTACATGGGCAAGATAACGAGTGCATTTCATATCAATCATTGTTGCCTCCTCTTTGTTTCCCCTTCCCATCTCTTCCCATATACCCCCTCCCCACACTTGATCCCCCCCCCCACCAAAGTTGTAAAGTTCGTTTTTCGACATAACAACTTGTACATCTCATTATTTCAATGGGTCCACCTGTATCCCTGGTATAACGATTTGTTTTTGGAGAATATGTCCAGCAAATAATCCATAACATAACTCAGCAAAAGTAGGTGCACTGAATCATTTTGGAATTATTTTCTTTTGCTTGGGAAGACTATTGATCTTGTCCTTCCTTTTGGGGAAACTTAAAGTCATATTTCACCTTTTTTGATGGTTGTGGGGCTTGAACTCTGATCCTGGGTGCTTAGCTACAGCACCACCTTCGGGTTTCTGGTGGTTAATTGAAGGTTAGGCTCTCATGGACTGTCCTGACAAGGCTGGCTTTGAACCACAATACTCTGGTGTCAACCTCCTGAGTAGCTAAGATTAAAGTAGTAAACCACCAGTTCCTGGCTCATATTTGCATTTATGTGCACTGAATGACACTGTGTAGACAAAAAATGGAAATTTTAACCAAATGATGACATTGCAGCATTTCAGAAAAATTGAAGTGGCAATAAATATGTCCTCCTTTTCCATTTTGTAACATTAATGACTGATGAGCTATGGGACTCTTACATTAGCATCCTCTGCCATCTGTATAGGTGTATTTAGTTTCAGGAAATGTTCATAGAGAAATATAGAAATAATAAGATTTTTAGAAAGCAAAGGAGATAAGGTATGAAAGAATAGCATAGAAGGAGATACATTTTTCAAACAGAGATTAAGAGCTAGCCTAAGAGATTTAGAATGCTAAAGGCAATGAGGAAAAGCCTAGTTGACAACTAGTTCTACAATAACCAAAAATGGTTCTCAAGAACAGTTTCTGGTATACCTTAATTACTATCATTTATTCCTTCCATCTGGAGTTATTCTTTATTTTCTGTCACAACTTTTAATTAGCCTCTGACTTTTTGGTGCCATAATTGACCAAAAAAGCTTTCAAGATTACACATAGCCTACCCTTCTCTTTGTCATTATCAGTGATGACACAAATCCTGGAATCGTTGAATTTCCAGAATTAAACTTTAACTGACATCTAAGCACATTCCTGGCATTAATTGCTGTGACTTAATGAACAAAACTTTTTTCAACACAGTATCCTCATATAAGTAAAGTACATGAATCAGGTGTCAGTATGGAAGGACCAATTATATATTCCAAGTATGGGTTATTTATTTTGCATTTACTGTTTTTTTTTAATTTGTTTTTTTCTTTTTGCCAGTCGAGAGGCTTAAACTGAGGGGTAGGGAATTTTCCTGAGCTTTTTTTTTTCTTGCTCAATGCTAGCTCTCTATCACTTGAGGCACAGCACCACTTCCAGTGGGGTTTTTTATGCATTACTAAGGAATTGAACCCAGGGTTTCATGGATGGTAGGTAATCACCGTACCATGAAGCCACATTCCCAGAGCCCTAAATAACTTTCTTAAGATGGCAATACATTTTCATTACGTAACTACGTATCATAATTTTGGCCAGGTGCTAGAAAATGATGTAGAAAACAATACAATACAATAAGTCTAGTAAGGCTGGATGGACAATGAAGAACTGTCACTGTCTAGCCAGGGAACAGAGGGGCTTATCTCATGGAGCTGTTTCAACAAGCTGAGCGAGACAGCTCCTGACCCAGAGCCAACCTCCAGAATGAGAGGGCCTCCTTGGGTTCCAGCCACATGGGGATGCTGGGACCCCTGCTCCAGCACCTATTCAAACAGTTCTTGTGAGAGATAGAGAAAAAAAGTCAAAATTACAATTAAGTCTGGTGCCAGTGGCTCAGAATTCTAATCCTAACTACTCAGGACGCTGAGATGTGAGGATCATGGTTCATAAACAGCCCAGGCAGGACCGTCTGTGAGACTCTTACTCCAAAGAACCACCATAAAATCAGAAGTAGTGCTCTGGGCTGAAGTGGTAAAGCACTAGCCTTTTGCTGAGGCTCTCAGGAACATCACCTATGCCTAGAGTTCCAGCCCCATGACTGACAAGAAGTGGACTTCCTACAACAAGAAGTGGATTGAATAGCACCCATTGTCCTAGGGAGCAAGTTAGCGAAGTCAGGCAGAGCTTCCTGTGAAGTTGAAGTCATAACTAGGTCACCTGGCTTCTCTCTGCCTTGGTTTCACCAGCTACAAAACTCAACAGAGTGAAGGATCCTCTTCCTCATGGGTATAGGGTAATTATGAAAGAGAGCAATGTTTTGTTTCATAATCCCACATCTGTTACAAAATTAACAAGCCCCACCTGAGCCCTTTCCGGCTACCTTCCTGTTATTTGCTCACAGAATTGCGGAGAACCTTATCTAAAGGCTGCTCCCTCTGTACCTAGCCATGCTCCGGAGATCCCTCTGTATAAATCCCTTGTTTCCTCATAACTCCTCTGAGGAGAATGAGGTCTAATGGTTGTGACCCTACTCAGAGCTTCACCTGTGGTCAAGAATCGACTGCTGTGACTTAAGAAACAATTCAAGCCACAGGAAAATCAAAAACCACAAGCAGACCAGAGACTCCAACAAGAGACAGGTTAAGGACAGAAGGGAGATACAGGATCTTCCAATCCCCCCCCCAAAAAAAAAATCAACGAACTCTTTTTTTTTACCTTTTATAAAAATTTTTTTCTAAAAGTTTTTTTTTAATTTTTAATTTTTAACTTGAATTTTTTTCTATTAATTTTTCTTCCTCTCATAATTTTTATTTTAGAGGATATGTGTGTGTACTTTTTTTTCTCTTTAAAAATTTTTTTTGTTTAGCTCTACTGATCATTTGATTCTTTCTTTCTTTCTTTCTCACTCTTTTCACTTTTTCTTCTTTTTCATTCTTCTTTGCGTGACTTAATTGTTGTTCTGCTCATCCTCAGATATGCCAATAATTGATTATTAGATCTCAATGTGTACACACTTCATCCAGAAATTTATTACTCAATTTAAAACCTCTTAGACTTAAATTCCTTAATAGCGGTACTACCTCTTTATACGTACATAATATTTTAAGCATATTTATTTTTAAATTTTTTCACATCTCCTTTATATCCCTCCCCTTCTCTTATTCTATCCATATTCTTCTCTAAATATTACGTTTTCATTTTGCATAATTTTTAAATGTTGCACTTCTTAATTTTTAATTTTTGTTTTTCTATTTTTTCTTAACTTTTCTTTCTCTTTCTTCTTATTTTCTCTCTCTACTATCATTCTTTCCAACCTATTTCCTGCTTTGAGATTAGGATTTAGTTAATTTAACTCTCCCACTGCATTTCCACATCCGTATATGCCGATTTTTACCCATATCTCACCCTAAAAATAATAATTTCTCTTTGCCAAATTCATCTTTGTGGTTCGTAGCCCCTTAATACATAATTGTTTGTATCTGTTGTATCTGGTGTATCTGGTGTATCTGTTGAACTAGATTGTATCTGCAGATATTTGACTGTAAAACTACAGACTTTGGTTGATGCTTGCCTTAAAATAGTGTGCTAGCACAAAATCAGCGTTACTTTCATCCCAAATTGGCAGAGCAACCTGGAAAAACACAAGAAAAATGGCAAGTCCGGGTATCTCAGCTCCCAGTCATGATAATCAGGGGTCAGAAAAGATAATCAATAATCCAGAGGAGAGGTCCCCAAAAGCTCTACAAACCCTACTGGTAATTATGGTCAATGAAAAGATTGAAAACCTGCAAAGGACTCTGAATGAGCGTGATAGGGAGACAGAGGAGGAAAAAAAATTTAATACAAGAATATCATGAGCGTGAGGAAGCTACTCAAAAATTGATACATAATTGAATGAGCAGATTGAGAACACTCAAAGAGAAATAAAGGAATGTCGTGAGCAGGCTGAGATCACTCAAAGAGAACTACAGGAACTGCGTGAACGTGAAGAAGCTAATCAGAGAGAAATACAGGAATTGAGAAAGCGGGATGAGAATGCAGAATGATCACTAAAGGCATTCATGGAATCCATAAACAGAGAACTGAAAGATGTCAGGGAGACCACAAAGGGAATGCTGAATGGAACCCCATAGAAGGAAGGGGAATAACCAATCAACTAAATAATTTGAGAATAAACACTGAAAACCAAATTAAGGAAGTAAAGAAGTTCACACAAGATCTAAAACAATGCTCCAACAAATAATTTGAAGCCATCAAAGCTGACCAACTAGAAGAAAAAGAAATTCAAAACAAAGTAAAAGTCTTGATAGTAGGTTAGGTCATGCAGAAGATCGAATCTCGGAGTTGGAAGACAGCCTAGGTATTATAGAGAAAGGACATACAACCATCCAAGACAAATCCAAGAAATATGATAGATCTATTCAACACTGGGAAGACACCATCAGAAGGCCTAATCTGAGGATAATGGGTGTAGAGGGGAACCTAGAAACAGAAGTTAATGGTCTAGGAAATTTGTTTAACAGGATCCTATCAGAGAACTTCGCAAACATGCAAAAAGATAGGCCATTCAGATACAAGAAGCTTTTAGAACTCCAAAAAGACCAGACCAATATAAGACATCCCACCATCAAATTATAATCCATGCAGGATCAATTCAGCCCAAAGAAAAGATCCTTAAAACTTGCAAGGAGAAAAGATCAATCACCTATAAAAGGAAACCAATTAGAATCCTCTCAGATTTCTCAGCGGAAAAAATCATAGCAAGAAGAGCCTAGAATGATGTATGCCATGCCCTAAAGACAAACAATTATCAACCAAAATTCTGTACCCAGCTAAACTCTCCTTCTTAACTGGAGGTCAAATAAAAACCTTCCATAGAAAAGAAAAATTAAGACAATATATCTCCACCAAACCAGCTCTACAAAACATTCTTAAAGACGTCCAACACATAGAAAACTAAGTAGATAACAATAAATGCCAGGAAATCGCACCCAAACTGAGAATCCAAGAACCATAAGAAGAACCCAGTAGACGCAGCCCCCAAGAAGATGGATAAAATGACAGGTACTCCGAAATACCTCAGTCCTATATCTCATCATTAACAACTTAACTCTCCAATTAAGCGACTTAGACTATCAAGTTGTATTAAAAAGCAAGATCCTTCTATCTGCTGCCTTCAGGAGTCACATCTTACCCATAAAAACAAACACATTTTGAATATGAAATGCTAGAACAAATCTATCAAACAAACGGCCCCCATAAACAGGTGAGAATTGCAATCCTAATATCAGATATAAGAGCCTTCAAATTAAAATTCGTGAGAAGAGATAAAGAAGGTTATTACATACTAATAAGGGATTTCTCCTTCAGAAGGATATTACAATTCTAAATATCTATTCGCCAAACAAGTGAAAACCCAAATTTATCCAAGAAACAGCACTTTCCCTCAAATCTCACAGAGATACAAAGACACTAATTGTTGGGGAATTTAACACACCACTCTCCCTACTAGATTGATCAACTCGGCAAAAACTCAACAGAGAAACTGTAGATCTAAAAAACTGCATAGATCAACTAGATTTCACAGACATCTACTGAATATTTCACCCAGCAGCATCAGAATACACATTTTTCTCAGAAGCACATGGAACATCTTTCAAAATAGAACACATTTTAGTCCACAAAGCAAACTTATCCAAATTCAGAAACATTGAAGTTATACCTTGCATTCTCTCAGGCCACAAGGGAATAAAATTAAAATCAACACCAAAAGCCACCAGAGAAAATCCTGTAACTCATGGAGGCTGAAGAACACACTGCTGAATCACTAGTGGGTCATAGAAGAGATTAGAAAGGAAATTCAAATGTTCAAAAACACATAAATTATCAGCTCCTTTGGGACACAGCAAAGGCAGTACTCTGGGGCAAGTCTATAGCTCTGAGTTCCTACATCAACAAATTGGAGTGATATGAAACCAACAATGTAGTGACACATCTAAACCTCCTTGAAAAAGAGCACCAAGATACACCCCAATCCAGTAGAAGCAAAGAAATAATTAAAATTAAATCAGAAGTTAATGAATTAGAATCCAAAAAAAATCATAGAAAGAAGCAACAAAACAAAGGTTTGTTACTTCCAAAAAATTAACAAAATTGACAGACGCTTAGCAAATCTTATCAGAAAAACAAAGAACACACATAAATAAACTCAGAAATGAGAATGGAAACATCACCACAGAATCAACCAAGATTCAGAACATTATAAGGAAATATTTCTCAAAATTTCATGCTAATAAGTTTGAGAACTTAGCAGAAATGAACCTTTTCCTAGGAAATATTGACACGCTGAAACTAAACCAAGAGGAGTTAAACCATCTTAACAGGCCCATATCAAGCATTGAAATAGGAACAGCAATAACAAACCTCCCACCTAAGAAAAGTCCAGGCCCAGATGGCTTTACAGCAGAATACTATAAGGCCTTCAAAACAGAGCTCACACCAATACTCCTCCAAATCTTCAATGAAATTGAAAGAGAAAGTTCACTACTGAACTTATTCTATGAAGGCATCATAACTCTCATCCCAAAACCAGGCAGGAACTCATCACAGAAAGATAAATATAGACCCATTACTTTGATGAACATTGATGCAAAACTTCTCAACAAAATTTTGGCTAATCGACTTCAACAATTCATCCAAAAAATCCTACACCATAATCAAATAGGATTAATTTCAGGGATGCAAAGCTGGGTCATATCAACAGGAGCAAGGATAAGAAACACATGGTTATCTTAATAGTTGCAGGAAAAGCATTTGACAAGATCCAGCGCCCCTTTATGATGAAGGATCTGGAAAAATTAGGAATCCATGGAACTTTCTTCAATACAATAAAGACTATATATGACAAATCTACTTCCAGCACTATACTTAATGGTGAAAAAATAAGCCATTTCCTCTTAACTCAGGAACGAGACAAGAATGTCCACTCTCTCCACTTCTCTTCAATCTAGCATTAGAATGCGTAGCTACAGGAATAAGACAAGATGTATACCTAAAGGGGATCCAAACAGGGAACGAAGAAGTAAAACTCTCCCTCTTTGCAGATGTCATGATCTTGTATTTAAAGAATCCCATAGACTCCACTCCCAAATTCCTCAAGCTGATTCAAAACTTTGACAAAGTAGAAGGGTATAAAATTAACCCTCAAAAAAATGGCTTTTCTCTATACCAACAATGAGAAAAGTGTGGCTGAAATTAGGAAAGCATCTCCATTCGTAATAGTCCACAAAAAATAAAATACCTAGGAATTAACTTAACCAAAGAAGTGAAGGACCTCTATGATGAAAATTTTAAAAACCTGAAAAAGGAAATCAAAACAGATCTTAGAAAGTGGCAGAAACTCCCATGCTCCTGGATTGGAAAGATCAACATCGTGAAAATGGCCATCCTTCCCCAGGCTCTCTACAAATTCAATGTGATACCTATCCATATTCCAACCTCATTCTTCAAGGAAATAGAAGAGGCAATCCAATAATTCATAGGGGACAAAATAAAAGACCTCAAATATCAAAAATGATCCTCAACAGAAAGAACAGTCCTGGAGGAATATCAATACCAAATTTCAAACTCTACTACAAAGCCATAGTAATCAAAACAGCTTGGTACTGGCACAAGAACAGACCTCAGGACCAATGGAATAGAATTTAAAATCCAGAAATGAACCTACATACCTATAGCCATTTAATATTTGATAAGGGAGCTAACAAAATTGAATGGAAGAAAGACAGCTTCTTCAGTATATGGTTCTGGCAAAATTGGTTACCTACTTTTAGAAAACTAAAACTAGATCCTTATATATCACCTTGCAATAGAATCAAATCCAAATGAATCAAAGAAATCAGAGTCAAAGCAGACACTCCGAAAACTTTAGAGGGGAACAGGAGAAATCCTAGGTCTCCTTGGCACAGGCTGAAATTTTCTTAATAGAAACCCAGAAACACAAGAATTCAAAGAAAGGTTGGACAAATGGGATTGCATGAAATTGCAGAGCTTCCGAATGGCAAAGGACATAACTAGTAAGATCATTATAAAGCCCATGGATTGGGAGAAAATCTTCACTAACCATACAACGGACAAGAGTCTCATATTTAAAGCATCACTGGAACTCAAAAAATTAACTCCCCCAACAACAAATCTTCAAAGAAACAACTGCCCAATAAATAAGTGGGCTAAAGACTTAAAGAGAAACTTCTCTGTAGAGGAAAAGAGGATGGCCGATAGACACATGAAGAAATGCTCAACCTCTCTAGCCATAAAAGAAATGCAAATCAAAACAACATCGAGATACCACCTCACCCCAGTTAGAATGGCTATAATCAAGAACTCTGATAACAACAGATTCTGGAAGGGATGTGGACAGAAGGGAACCTTACTATATTGTTGGTGTGAGTGTAAATTTGTTCAAGCTCTTTCAAAAGCAGTATGGAGGTTCATCAAAAGACTCCAAATAGAGCTCCCCTATGATCCAGCAATCCCACTTTGGGCACTTACCCAAATGTTCACAAACAAGACCTCACTAAAGCTACCAGCACACCTATGTTTATTGCAGCCTTTTTTACCATATCTAAGATATGGAACCAACCGAGATGCCCCTCGGTAGATGAATGGATCAACAAAATGGGGTATATATACACAATGGAATTCTATGCCTCCATCAGAATGAATGACCTTGCTCTATTTGTTAGGAAATGGAAAGACTTGGAAAAAATTATAGTAAGTGAAGTAAGCCAGGCCCAAAGGAACATAGGTCCCATGGTTTCCCTTATTTTCAATAACTAGTATATATCTGAGTCAAGCAGAAAAGTTCATGTTAGGAAAATGAACCCTAAGGTGTGTATTCAAATTTTTTTCTTTCATACTATTGTTTCTAGTACATTTATAAGATTATTTCTTTATTGCTTTTTATGTCACTCCCTCACGGTACAATCCCTGCTTTCACTGTATTTGATGTTATAATTTATGGAGGGGAAGGGAAAAAACAAATCGTTTAAATAGGGATTACAGGTGGACCCATTGCAACAATGAGACGTAGAATTTGTATGTCAAAAATGAACTTTACCACTTTGGTAGGGGGAGGTGAAGGTCGAGTCAGGGTGCCGGGGGGAGGATGGGATGGGAAGGGGAAACAAAGTAGGAGGCTACAATGCTTGATAAGAAATGTACTCATTATCTTCCCAATATAATTTTAACCCCTCTGTACAATGTTTTCACAATTAAAAAAAAAAAAAAAGAAAAAAAAGATTCGGCTGCTGTGGACTAAAAGTTAGGGATAATCCATCTAAATCAATGATTGCTTATGTTGCTATATGTCTACCATTCCAACTATACAGTACCAGGCCTGGTGGAGCATACCTGTCACAGATATGAGGACCTCTATCCAGTCCAGCCAGAGCATATATTGAGGCTCTGCTTCAGAAATGCCCAAGACAGAAAGGTGGCTCCTCACAGACAGGGAGAGGACACAAGTAGTGGGTCATGGTGCCCCCAGAGGGGTGTCTGACCCGGGGTAGGGGTGGTTTTGCGGCAGCCACTCACAAGTGCTCCTGGGAGAAGTTGCTTGAGGCTGCTCCAGGTGGGGCGAGCAGCGATGGCAGTGGCATTGCAGACACATGGCCTCAGAGAAGAGAACCAGGCCCAGGGAACAGGTTGGGGCTTTACATGCCCTGGCAGTGTGCCATTGCCTGATGTTTGAAATTCCGAACCTTGGGAAGGCAGGGAGGGGGCTGGGGCATAGGCAGGCATCTCAATTTCCTTCTATATTCCAGTCACCTTGTGTCTCTTCTCAGCCATCTCTACCTTCCTCAACTCCTGGTAATGGTGTAAAGTAACAGAGGGAATCCAGGTGCTACCAGGCAGCATGGAATGTGGGCGTGGCACCATTCTTGTATCTCATTGGTCATAAAGAACAATGAAAGAATGAGGGTGTGGCCAGAATCCTGTGATGCAAACAGTATGTGAGGAGTCAAGAAGATAGCAGCTCCCCCAGCCCTTTTCCCAGGGAACAATGTCCAATTCAGTTGGAGACAAGAGGGTGACCTGCTTTAGCCGGATGGCTGCACAGATTGTTGTGTATGGCTATTTGTTCCCAGTCCCAGACCTTGAACTGAGTATATGGGCACAGTCTGTGAGCTGCTTTTGCTCAAGGCTGGCCTTCCACACTGTAGCCACAGGGATTCTGGCTTTGTTGGCACTGAAGTTGGACTTTCTTTCCTAGGGTGACTTTGACCATGATCCTCCCATCATAGCCTTGTAAGTATCAAGGAAGACTGTTGAGAGCCACTGGTGCCTGCCTAATCATTGGTCTTACTGATGTTCTTGGACAGACTGGTGAGTTCCATATCCTTGGGTTTAAGTGGTGGGAGCTGTAGCCCACAGTTGGAATCCTGGTCCTGCCACCTCCAAATGGAAGGCGATCCTTAGAAATTTATTCCTGTCCATATGATTACCGATGGAATATGATGTATGTCATGATTGAAAGAGAATTTCTTCAATGATTCTAGGATAAAATTATATACAATTATGTTATAGGACACTAATCAATGTTAATTAATGCTTTATGAAGCATTTAAACAATCACATTCATAAAATGGAGGCATAATGAAATACCTAAGAATTACTATAATATTACATAATATAAAGGTGCCATTTTTCTGCCAGGACTGGGATTGGAACCTATGGCCTTGGTAACTCTGTTGCACTGTGTGGGAAGTGGAAGCTGGCCTCCTTGAAGTCAAGAAATTCAAGTCTTTTCTTTAGGCCTGAAATAGATCCCCACCACTAGAAAACATCCTATTCATGTACAATTTACATATATGATTTATATTTATATACATATGGTGACTCCATATTGCATTCAGTGATGTTATTTTATTTTTTTGTTTTATTCATGTATTGACAATTTATTTTGACTATTATACCACATAAAAATTGGTTACATTGATTACATAAGATATAGGTCTGCATATGTATTCCACTTCATACGTGACACCCAAGACTTTCACAGAAAAGGAAAACATGTGTCGCCATCAACTTCTTACTCCACAATTCAATTTTGGGGAGTGCTGGCATCTGAACTCACGGCCTACAAGCCTACAAGGCCCAATTAATGAATGGGTTAGTGTCGGCACTCCATCCTGGGGCAAACTGAGCTGACCGGCTGTTCCCAAGACCTGAGATCAAGCCCCAGGTGTTAGCAAAATAAGAACAGATTGACATGCAGATGGCAGTACGCTAATAAATATTTATTTTTATAGAGTGTTAGAGATGTCTATAAATTATTCAGTTATGTAGACTGCATTCCTATCAATTCCTGGGTGCTAATCATGCGTCCATGTAATTAATGTTATTGTTTTCATCCTTATACTAGTAATGAAATCAATCACTGTCCTGAAATTATTGTGTTCCTGTAAGTAATAATATTCTTCTTATGCTTCATAAATATTAAATAAAATCAATTAGCCTCCTGAAATGATGCTGCCTAAATTTATAGGAGCATCATTCATGATCAACTCATTGAACCTTGACACTGATAACATTCCATTTTTCTTCCTATGGATGGCAACCATTTTCTTAGTATCTCCTGCCGTTGGTTGGTATTAGGAGGGGGATTCAAATCAGGGCTAGGTTGCCACGTGGGCCTATGACTTCCCAGATATTCTGGCAGCCTACAGCAATGCAAGGTGAAGTACCCTTTGCAATAGTATCATTCAGACCCATGTGGGTCACCGAGCAAAGGAAGAAAACATAAAAAGGCCACATTTTTTCTGTGCATAGCTTTCCCTGCAAGACCTGGGGGTCTAGGATCCCAGAAGTAGCTCTAGGTCTAGTGGCTGTACCCCAGCCTAGGGTGATTGAAGCTGAGGCAGAGTTGCCACAACCTGAATTCAAGCCCATACTGAGAAAAGTAAAATAAAAAAAATTAGCTCCCTGGCTTGCAATTCGTGATATTTATTCTTCCAGGCATTGGATTTGAACCCAGGATCTGGGTAAATCTAGTGAGGGATAAAATTGTAAGAGTGAGACTAGAAATGTGGCTTAGTGGTAAAGAGTTCGCTTAGCATGCATGAATGCCAGGGTTTAATCCTCAGTGTCCCATACTCAGAAAAATCCAGTAGCTGTGGAGTGGCCCAAGTGGCTAACTTGAAGAAAAGGAGTTCAGAGACAGTACCCACACCCTAAGATCAATCCCAAGGACTGCCAAAAACAATAGATGAGATGTCAGTGGCTCACACATGGAACTTGAGAATCTCAGGTGGCTGGGAGCTGAAGATCACAGTTCAAAGAAAGCCTAATCAAAGAAAGCCTTTTAGATGCCTATCTCCAGTGAACCACGACAAGACCCCATGTGGCACTGTGGTTCAAGTGGTAGAGTGTTCTCCTTGACTTGAGGGGCACTGAAACATGCACAGTGGAAGTCAAAACGAGGGTGAAAGTTAACCCCTTTGAGTCGGGTGATCCTGACGGTCATAGGCCAGATTGGAGGGGAGGTATGGCACCCTACGAGACCTGTGAGAGGGACTTGCAAGACCCAGACCCCTATCCCATGGAGTGGCCAAGGGGTGGGGAAGTAACCTACTGGAAGACCTACCCTGGAAAGAAGGGCCACCCGAGAGCCCAGACTCTAGGCCACGGGATTCACTTCCCCAAGCGTATCCATTCAATCTGTCACCAGGGGCTAACAGGCCCTTGGAGTAGTATCCATGGGAAGCTAAGGATCTTAAAGAGCTCCACAAGGCGGTGGCAGAGGATGGCCCAAACTCTCCTTGGGCCCAGACCCTATTACAGGGCATTGCTTATCACCCATGTGTCCCTAAGGACTGGCTGGATGTGGCCAAAGCCGTCCTTACTAGTTCTCAGTTTATTAAATGGTGTGCATTTTTTGAGGAGGAATGCAGAGTGTGGGCGGAGAATAACTGGCAAGCTCAACCTGCGATAGCTGTTACTTATGCCATGTTAGCAGGGATGGGGGAAGGGTACTCCACTGACATCCAACAGGCCACAATACCTGGCCCGTACTGTGACCAGGTGAGGCAGGCATGACTTGCCGCGTGGTACAAACTGGATGATAGGCCTACTGAGTCCCCCATAGCAGGAGTGAGACAAAAACTGGGTGAGCCTCTACCAGATTTCATAGACCGAATCCAATCGAGCATTCACAGCAAGCTGACGGAAGGGAACCTCCATGATCAGTTTGTAAAGCAGCTGGTCTGGGAAGGGATGAATGCAGACCACCGTATGGCCTGCATAGGATTGAGAGAGAGTTCTCTGGGCAGCTGGGTGGTGGCCTCCCAGGATGTGGGAACACAATAGCACCAGTTCCAATCATTAGCTTTAGCTTTAAAGGCTCAGACATCTGCAATGACTGAGGCTATTACCCAGGCATTGGCAGCCCAGGGCCAAGGAACCCCAAGATCATCTGGGAGAGGACTTGTTTTAAATGCAGGCAGGAAGAGCACTTGAAGAGGGACTGTTTACAACAATCCCCCACCAATCGGCCTGGGGGCAAACCATCCCCTACACTCTGCCCCACCGGCGGGGAGGAGTACAAGTTTGATTTAGATGGGAAGCCTTTAAACTAGGAGAGGGGCATCCTCCAGTCCCACTAACTCAAGGAGTAACCCCCTCTGCTGAGAAGCCCAGGCAGCCTTGTGGCAGGGTGACCCAGGCCCATTGGACCGTCCCCCTGGTGGAAGGACTCTGCCCTAAAATGAGTATTCTCGTAGGCGGAAAGAGGTTTCACTGCTTAATTGACACTGGGGGCAGATTGAACCATACTCAGGGAGGAGGAAGTGCCCTTGAACTGGAAGCTTTCACCTGGGCCCCTGTTATTGGGGGTAGAGGGCAACACCCAGTTCCAAGAGACGGTTGCCCTTATGACATGGACTAGCCCAGATGGAGAACAGGAAAAGATATGCCCTTTAGTGGCAAAAAAAAAACTCCCTGCCAATTTACTAAGACAAGACATGCTAAGACAAATGTATGCTGTGGTCACTACAGACCATCAAGCATCCTATGATGATATCCTGGATGGGGATGAAGCACAAAGGCTTAAACAGGTTCTAGAGGGAGTTAAGGAAAAGGATTTTTGTAACTTTCATAATTACAGAGAAGAACATAGGGGACCCACTCAGGTGCACCACCAACCCTAAAATGTCACTTCCTCCGGAGTACCTCCCATTACGTGGAAGCCCAATCTGGATGGAGCAGTCACCATTGACCATATCTAACACCAATATTTGTTATTTCAAAAGCCTCCTGGGCTTGGCATATGCTCCAACATCTACATAAGATACATGAAAGGATGGAGCTAATAAGAACGCCCCTAAGAAGCATGCCGTGGACTCCTGCTGTACCATCAGAATATACCTTGGTTGTAAAAGATTATTTTTTTCTATCCCCCTGACATGACAATGGAGGGGACCTGACCCCCTAGTTACTATGGGCAGGGGATTTGGATGTGTTTTTCCCATAGGGGAGACAGCCCCCATTTGGATCCCTGCCAGGAACCTTAAGTTTTTACCCATCTCCTCGATACAAGAGGATGCCCAAAGATAAACTAACAAACAAGGAAAGAAAAACAGCCATGGGCTAGGCTTGTGTTTAAAAGAGAAAATCCAGAAAGATAACTAATAACTATCCCCAAGGGCAACCAGCCCTTGAGAAGCGCTTGTGTTCTCTAACAATTGCAGATGGCAATACTCCAGCTGTTTGCTGTCCTGACACTCCCAGTCCTGGCAATGGACCTACGGAATCTGCATCAACCTCAACAGTTGACCTGGGCAGTGATCAGCACTGGCAATGCAGAAATCATCAATAACACCACAAGAGAAGCTGTCCCTTTGACCTGGTGGCCTGACTTTCATTTTGATCACCACCGTATGTCATTTTAATATTACCTGCTTTAATTGTTCTTTTACTAATTGCTTGTATGGCGGCATTGTATCTATACTTATTGTTAAACAACCACCTTTTGTTACAAGCCCCACCTCTGGACTCTGAAGTGGCAAAGACTGCTATTCCATCCTTCACTAATGTTAATGGACTGGTAATGACATTTCCTGGCCTGGTAATGCTTTTGCTAATGGTTTTTCTATGCCTTCCTTGCATTATACCTATACTGCAAAACTCGTTTGAGCTTAGCCAGCCTGTTACATAAGATCAAGCTCCAAGTGAATGAATTTTCCCTTTAGAGGAATCGCAGCCAGAGACAGGTAAGAGGGAGTGTCAGTCTAACCAACCTAAATACAGGGCCTTCAGCTTCACTCTGAAGAAATTCCCGATGACGAGTAAGGCAGACAAGGCAATCCACCCAATGTAAGACAGGTGGGTTTGCTTCTTTAAACAAAGATGGGGGAGATGATGTTGGGAGCCATTGACAGTAAAGCTCAAAGGTCATTTTGACCCCTGTCCTAGCTTAAAAGCATGTACAAGGAACTTGCTTACTTAAAAGACACCAGGTGCCCAGGATTGCTTTGCTATGTCTGCAGTTTGTTTTAAATTTTCCTTGTTTTTCTGGACTATAGTAGAACGGCCTAAGTGTGGAACTCCCAATACCCAGGTTGCTCCCACGTTCTAAAGAGGACAACCTTACGAGATACTGATACTGACTTTTATATATGCCCAGGAAATAATTGAACTGCTTCGGACATTTCTAACTGTGGTGGGACTGATGTTTATTACTGTGCTAGGTGGGGATGTGAGGCAACTGGGACAGGCTCTTGGATCATGCACAAGGGCCCTCCCTATCCTTGTCTGGTGAATCTCGACCCCCAGACTTGCCTCAAAACCCCTGTGTGGCAAATCCTATTCTTACAAATGTAATCCTGATAAAACAAGAAAAAAGTGAGGGGGAATCTGCAGGGCACATGGGCAGCAAAGAGGTGCTGAGAGAGTAGAGTGGGCTGAGCCCAATTTGCCTTAAGTTCAGTGTGGAACCAGCCTGTGAAAGCTTAGTTGCCTGATAGGGTGTGACCTTGACAGTGATTGGTTCCTCTTCCTCCCCTGCCATGCCACCCACCCTTTTTGGCTTTAAAAATGGCTGCTCTCTGTTAAAAAATGAGTTTTTCTTCCTGCTTGATTTGGCTCCCCACTGTGTCTGATTGTCTCCCGAGCTGAGGGAGGCTAAGGAACGGGCGAGCGCAGCACTGACCTTTCCTCAGACCCCGTTCATCTTTCATTGGACAGACACAGACTCAACACCTAGGTATATTTTTGCCAGTTCTTATTTTGAACTCAAGGCCTGGGCACTGTCTGTAGCACTCTACTACTTGAGCCACAGTCCCAATTCTCACTTATTCTGTGCATGTGCTACCAAGAAATCATACCCAGGGCATCTTGCATGTTAGACAAGCACTCTCTCAATAATCCACATTCCCAGCTCCCTCATCTTTTCCTTAATGGTAGTTTTTTACATAAGTATGTTGCCATTTTATGTCCCCAAGTTTAATTTTCTGAATACTGGATACTTCTACGAAACCTGTTCTTCTCTTCCCCTGCCTGGTTTGTTACTGTTCTTGCATTGGCCTCATAATAAAATGTAAATAAAATCTGCTGAGAGCTTCAGTGTATCATATAAGGACACAGCCTGGAACCCTGGAAGAGAAAAGCCATGGGTCTGAAATGAAGAGAATGATGCAGTATGCATAAGGAGCATATCTGAAAAATAAATTAGTAAATAAAAGGAGAAGCATTGCGTAAGGTCTGTTTGCATTCTGGGAGGCAGTATACAGATTAAGTAGGTAGAGCACTGAAAATTTTTTGTGACCCTACTAAGGCTTAAATTCAGGGCCCGATGCATTTCTCAGCTGTTTTTCCCAAGGCTGAGGCTTTACCCTTGCCACAGCTCCACTTCCAGCCATCTGGTCGTTAATTGGACATAAGCGCCTCCCAGGCTTTCCTTCCTGGTCAGGCCTGTGAATCCTGCTCGGCTTTCTCTCTTACAGCTGGAGCTCTACTCTCTGGAACACTGTACCACTACTGGTTTACTGGTGGTTTATTGGAGATAAGAGTCTCACAGAATTCCTGCTCAGGCTGAATTTGAATGGCAATCTTGAAAACAGGATTCAATCGGCTTTCCTCAGGAAGACACCAAGGAGCCCCTCCATACAAAACCTTAGGCTAAATCTTGAGAGGCACTAGAGAAAAAGAGATACATGAAGACGAGTCTAGTGTGTTCTACATACATAAGGTTGGAGACACACAACTCTCATTATTATTAGATCATTATATAGACAAAAGGAGCAATGAAGACAGTATAAGGATCGCTCCAGATTTTGGTCCTCTCATCTTGAGACAGCAAATTTACTGCAGCTCAATGCTAAGTGACAGAACGTGCGTGTCCTGTGGACATTTGCTCCCAAATCCAGTGACACTCTTTTCTTACTTTTGGCTTCAAACCTGTGACCGAGAGGAGAAGATGAAGAGAGAAAATCCTTCTCAGAGATAACAGCTATAAAGAACATTGGGTAGATAATTTATAAATTCAAAACTTTGGAATGACCCTGTTAAGAAGTCACATTGTCCAGATGAAAAAATGAAGAAGAAAAGAAAGAAGGTGCCAGTCGCTTCTCACTGTAATCCCAGCTTCTCAGGAGGCTGAGGTATAGAGAATCTGAGTTTGATCACAGCAAGTATAGCAAAATCCATGACACTGTTATTTCTAAGAGATCACAGGAAAACCCAGAAGTGGGGCTGTGATTCAAAGTTAATGCACTACCCTTGAGCAAAAGGAGTTCAGGGACAATGCCTAGGCTCATAGTTAAACCCCAGGACCTGCCCCCTCAAAAAGAGCCTGTACCCCCATGTCTTTGGGTATGTATGGATATATTCCTAGAGGTGAAGCTCCAGAGTAGTTATGATGAATGGCATCAAGCTAGGATTTGTATTCAATAAAATGATTTCATAACAGAGACTGCTTTCACGACAGTGAATAATACAGAGCTCCCCTCTCTGTTCCCAGTGTAGCCTGAAGGTTCCTCTGCATCCCAGGCCTGCTGGAAGAAGTCTCTCTCATTGTCTGGACAGGCAGGCAAAAGCCCTCACTCATGCACAGCTGTGTAACAAACAACTCCATCTGGGTCAGATAGTGAGGATGATTTTGGGCGGGCTCTGAAGGTCAGGAGAAAAAGGTCTCTTTGTACCCCAAACTATCTCTTTCCCCAGTGTTCTGGTTTGACAAGAAGCCTTCATTTGTGCCACCTCCTGTGGCAGGCCAAGTCCTGTGCACTTATCCTGCCTTTGTGAGACTATATTCCGGTGTTCAGATACAGTGCTCAATATAATTCAAGAGTCCTTCTGGCAGACAACTAGGGCACTGAACTTAATTGTTTCATTGCCAGTGATGATGGGCCTATGATGCCTCTCCTAGGTTTCTGGAAGCTTGGGAAATCCAAGCACATGTCTGATATCACAAAGGTCCCTGTCATCTAGGGATGGTGAATCCCATCAGGTTTTGAAACATTTGACCTCTCCTAGTTGGGCCCTGGGTGGCTAGGTTTTAGGGTTGAACACAGTGCCAGGGTGCTGACCATGAGCTCAGTGCAGAAGCCCGGTGCTTTACCATTTTGTGTAACAGCATCAATTCTAGTCTGTGTGTGTGTGTGTGTGTGTGTGTGTGTGTGTGTGTGTGTGTGTGTGTGTGTGTGTGTGTGTGTGTGTGTGTGTGTGTATGCACGTGGGTGCACAGGGGCACGGGCACATACACCATTCTTGGAGGTTGAACTCAGGACCTGAGCACTGTACCTAGTTTCTCTTGTACAATCATAGCTTTCTACCACTTGAACCACAGAGCTACTTCAGTATTTTTTTTACTGTTGTGGTCCTGAGAATTCAAACCCAGGGTTTCATATTTGCAAAGCACTCTACCCCTAAGGCATATTCCAAGCCCTCTACTTCAGGTATGTTAGTTTGTTTCTCTTTATTTTATTATTGTAGGAGTTGATGTCTTGGCCTGGATGCTGTCCTTGAGCTCTTCAGCTTAAGTCTTGTGCTCTACCACTTGAGCCAAACACCATTTCAGCTTTTCTGGTGGCCCATTGGAGCTAAGTGTCTCAGGGACTTTCCTGCCCAGGCTGGCTTTGATCTATGATCCTCAGATCTCATCCTCCTGAGTAGCTAGGATGAAAGGCATGAGTGACAAGCACCTAGCTTCCACTTCAGGTTTCTTAGTGGTGAACTGGAGATAATACGCTCATGGGACCTTTTGTGTCTGGGATAATTTGGAACCCAGATCCTCAGATCTCAGCTTCCTGGGAAGGCAGGATGAGAGACCTCAGCTATAGACCCCTAGGCTGTGGCATCTGCTGCAAGGGGCCCATGGGTCCAAGCGGTGGAGTGCTAACCATGAGCCCAAGAGGTAAGGGTCAGAGCTTAGACCCCTATTTCAAGGTTTATGACTGAGAAAATACAAAACAAAACAATAGTCTGAAGTAGACAACTCACTAGTCTACAGTAATACATAATTTTGTCCCTGCCATGGATACATATATGAGCCTCAATATTCTTGTCTGCATAATCATCTCAGTGGGGAGATCTTACAAGGACTCAATGAAAGAATGCACCTGGTGAAGAACACAGCACATGGCACTCTTTGTATGATTAAGAACACAGCATCCTATGAAAGACTCAGCACCCAGCACCCAATGCACGATTCAGCACACTGCAACCTGTGAAGGACTCAGCACATAGCACCATGTGCAGTACTCAACACAGACTACCCTATGGATGACTCACACATAGCTCTGTTCCACAAGCTGTCATTAGACTTAAGGCACTCTAATCAATATCACCATTCTTTGAGGAACATTTCACAAACCACACAAGTTCACACCTAACAGTTTAGTGGGATTTTTTTTTGGAGGGGGGGGGTTAGTCATGGAGCTTGAGCTTAAAGCTTGGGGATATTATTGTTCTAATAACATTTGCAAAAGGCTAGAACTCTACCACTTAGAGCCATATTTCAAAGAGTCTAGCAGACTTCCTGTCAAGTTTTAAAGCCCCAGAGAGGCCAGGATATCGGGGGTAAGCCAGGGTAAGCCAGGATGATGGGGGTAACCCATGGAGCTGGGTTGCAGCAGTTTATATCTGACTAAGTCAGGCTATGTTGCAGCTGTCAGCACGACTCCTAGCTTGCTCTTTCATGTGGTATTTGAAGTTCTGTCCTTCTATAGTTGCCGTTAGAACACTGTACCTCTTTTTGGAGGCAGTCCTGGGGCTTGAATAAAGGTTTTGACACTGTCCCTAAGCATTTATGCTCAAGGGTAGAACTCAATTGATTGAAAGACAGCAGAACTTCTGGGTTTTCTGTTTATGTGGCACTGAGGAATCGAGCCCAGGGCTTCATGCTCACTAGGTGAGCACTCAACAACCGAGCCCCAGGAGTGAACAGGTATAAATAGAGATTGATGTATATAAGCATTATATACACAGAAAGATGTCTGCATATTATTAATTTATAGATATTACTACCAATTATTACTTATTAAATTATTAATGATGTGTCCCAGTTAACAATTAATAAAGCATTAACTAAATTACTCAATATCCTTTTATTGTTTATCACATATGTACATATATCCATACACATAATTTCATATTTAATAGAATGAGACAGATATATATACATCGTTGAATTATGCATCATGTGTTACTACCAATTATTAGGTATTTATGTTTCCATGCAATTTTTATTCTGGTAATAATAAAATATTAAACTTAATCCACATCCTATAATTTTAGTGTCTAATTTTATCCTAGAATGATTCACTACTAATTCAATCTCCTTTTCATTTATTGTAGTGACAATTCTTCCACCTATGACATTTTTTAGATTTATGACATCCTATTACATATAGATTTGCATATATTACATATAGATTTTCATCTGAATTATACATCCTACCTGTCACCAAGCACTTTCAAAGAAAAAGAAAACATGTGTCACGCTCGGCTTCTTACTCAAAGATTACATTTTTTGGCAGTGGTGGGATCTAACTCAGGGCCTAGAAGGCTCAATTCATGAATGGATGACTGTCAGCACAGCAGCTTCTAGGCAATTCAGCTGCCAGGCACTTTCCAGGCCCTGAAATAGAACCCCGTATGCTGACCCCATATTGTGCTTAGTGTACTTATTCATTTTATTTTGGTTTTATTCATTTACTTACCATATATTTTATTGACTGTTATTACACATGAAATATTTATTACATTTATTACATAGGATATAGATTTGCCTATGTATGAAACTTCACACCTGATACCAGGTCTTTCACAGAAAAGGAAAACATGTGTCACCATTGGCTTCTTACTCCACAATTCAATTTTTGTATGTGCTGGCATCTAAAGTCACAGCCTACAAGGTCCAATTCATGAATGGATGAGTGTCAGCATGCCAGCCTGAGGCATATTGAGCTCACAAGCATTTCCAAAACTTGAGATCCAGCTCCAGAGTTGACAAAATTAGAACAGATAGACATGCAGATGGTAGTACACAAATAAATATTGATTTTTATAGAGTGCCAGAGATGTCTATACATTATTCGGTTACATAGGCTACATTCCTATCAATTCTTGGGTATTTCGTATACCTCCATGTAATCAATATTATTGTTTTCATCCTTAATTATTAATTAAATCAACCACTGCCCTGGAATTATTGTGTCCATGTAATTAATAGTATTCTTTGAATGTGTCAAAAATATTCATTAAAATCCATTGGCCTACTAAAATCACTCTATTTATATAGTAGTATTCAGAAACAACTAATTCAACCTTGCCATTCATAATATTCCATCGGTATTCCAGTGAATAAGAAGGAGACTCATAGGATCTCCATCCATTGGTAGGGGTCAGGACCCGGCTTCAAACTCAGGGCCTATATTGCCATGTTGGCCTATGGCTTCCCTGGTAGCCCGCCAGCCTTCAGCAATACCAAGTTACCAACATTCTTCAACCGTGTCAATCAGAAGCAGGATGGTCACCTTGCAAAGAAAACAAATGTAAAACTGGTAGCCATCTGTAAGTTGCTAGTTTTTTTTTTTTTGCTCTGGGGCCCTTGGCTGACTGAGAAGTGGGAGACAGTCTTCCTGCTCTGTGGTTGTGTGAAGAACATGTTGGTGTCCTGGCACACTGCAGAAGGCCTCATGACTGGGGAGTGTTCCCTTCTTTCCTCCTGACATCCAAGACCAATTCTGGCTTTTTCTTGAATGTGCTACTGAGGAGTCAAACCCAGGGCTTCTTGTATCCTAGACAACACTCTCTCACTAAATCACATTCCCAGCCCCCTCATCTTTTTCTTAATGGTAGTTTTTACATAAGTATGCTACCATTTTATGTCCTCAATTTTAATTTTCTGAATATTGGTTACTTCTAAGAAACCTGATCTTCTCTTCCCCTGCGTGGTTTGTGACTGTTCCTGCATTGGCCTCATAATAAAATGTAAATAAAGACTGCTGAGGATGACCTGCTTTAGGCAGATGGCTGCAAAGATTGTTGTGCATAGTTGTTTGTTAACACTCCTGGACCTTGAATTCAGGATCTGGGCACAGTCTGTGAGCTGCTTTATTGATGGCTAGCCCTCTAACACTGGAGTCATATGGCTATACTTCTTGCTTTGTTGGCCCTGAAGTTGGACAGGGTTCTCAAGGACTTTTCTGCCTAGGATGACTTTGACCATGATCCTCCTATCTCAACCTTGTAATGAGAAGTGTGATATATATAATCAGATAGACCTGTATTTGCATTTTGTATTAGATCTTCTTGAGGAATGCAGCTGCTATTCTACCCTCCCTTGAGCCCCAGACACTCCTGGATCTGGAGCTGAAATTAACGACCCTCTGGCAGGGAGTACCTGACAAAGTACACATTCCAGATCACTTTCCCCTGTGCCTAGGATCAGAGATAGTGGCTGCTTGGCAAAACCACTTCCCCTGGGTCGGGGTCAGAGATAGTGGACATCTGGCAACCACTTCTCCTAAGTTACCCTAGAAGTACAGTCTAATTAGTTTAGAGCACAATATCTTGTTAGCCTGACCAGTTATTAGCCCCAGCCCTTTTCCCACTTTGTATTGCACCAATCATCTGCTAGAATTATGATTTAAATTTCCCACGTGGTATATTAATTCATTGCCAATACATACTGAGGCCTTACCCCTACCAAAGAACATATAAAAAGTGTTGTAACCCTGTGCTTGGGGTCTCTCTCTGCAATCGGACATCAGTGCACAGAGGGGTCCGTGCTCGAGCTCGTCAATAAAAGACTCATTGCCGCTTGCATTGATCTTTGGTCCCTGGTGGTCTTTTGGGGGGGCTCCAAGTCTCCGGGCATTATAGTAAGTATCAACGAGGACTTCTGAGAGCCACTGGTGCCTTCCTAATCATTGGTCTTGCTGATGTTCTTGAAAGACCAGTGAGTCCCTATCCTCGGGTTGAAGTGGAGGGAGCTGGAGCCCACAGTTCGAATCCTGGTCCTGCCATCTCCAAATGGCAGAAGATCCTAAGAAACTCATTCCTATCCATATGAATACCAATGGAATGTGATGTCATGATTGAATGGGAAATTCTTAAATGATTCTCGGATAAAATTGTAAACAATTAGATTATAATACACTGATCAATTTTAATTAGTACTTATGAAACATTTAAACAATCACATTCATTAAATGGAGGCATAATGAAATATCTCAGAACTGGGTGTCACATAGTATAGGGGTGCCATTTTTTTCTGCCAGGACTTATTTGTTAATTGTTATATCCCATTTTCTGAGTGTAATTTGGTATATGAAACTAGGATATATTATAAATCAATTATTCAAACAGTTTTTTATCATAATATAGAGATAAATCCAAATTATATATATATATATATATATAAGCAAATTCCCCAAATTAAATATATTTAAACCATTAAAACTTTTAACAAAACTTAACACTTGCTACAGTGTTCATTATGACAGGAGCCTTGTATAGAATAATTGAATTCCTCCTCCTACACATCTCTTGAACAACAAATATCTGTAATTATTTTGTTTTTGACATGTCAATCTTGACTTTATTCTTAAATGTGTGCTTATGTAAGAAGTACATGGCTTTAAATTTCATGAAAATTCTTTTATACTTACTTTTTGTTGAATTGTCTAGTTTAAGAAAATCAATTACACTTTATATATAAAACATGTTCTATGCTCCATTCAGCATGGCGTACTCTAACATTAGAACGATACAGAGAAGATTTGAATGGCCCATGCACAAGGATGATAGGCAAATTCCTGTACCATTCCATACTTTTACAACAACAGATGTTGGAGGGGATGTGGCCACAAGGGAACTGTACTGCACTCTTGGTGGGAGTGTAAAGTTGTTCAACCACTTTGGAAAGTAGTATGGAGGTTCCTCAAAAGACTCCACATAGAACTCCCCTATGACATAGGAATCCCACTTTTGGGCATTTACCCAAAATATCACAAACAAGACGGTACTAAAACTATCAGCACAATTATATTTATTGCAGCATTGTTTAAGATAGCTAAGATATAGAACCAACCCCGATGCCCCTCATCAGATAAATAGATCAAGAAAATGTGCTATTTGTACCAATGAAATTCTATGCCTCCATAAGAAAGAATGGCATCGCCCAATTTGTTAGAAAATGGAAAGACTTGGAAAAAAATTAAGTGAAGTAAGCCAGGTCCAAAGAAACATAGGTCCCAGGGTTTCCCTAATTTTAATAACTAATATATGTTTGGAATAAGCAGAAAAGGTCAAAATCTATGCACATATGACCAGATAAGATGATGTTAAGGGAAATGAACGCCCAAATAGGAACACAAGTTTTTTTTTTTTCTTACTATTGTTTCGAACGTACTTATAACAGTCTCTGTGTTTTTTTGTTTCTTTATATGTTCCTCCCTCATGCTATAACCCCTGTTTTCACTGTATTTGAATTTGGTGTGCCCACCTCTTGTATATACGCTCCTCTAATTTGTGAAGAGGAAGGAAAAAATAATGCTTAAGTAGGGATTCAGATTGACCCATTGTAACAATGAGATGCACAAGAAACTATGGTGGAAAATGAACTTTACAATTTAGGCAGGGGAAGAGGGGAGGGGAGTTTACTTGTAGAGGTTGGAGGGAAGGGATGGTAGAGGGAAAATAAAGGAGGAGGTAACAATCCTTTTTAAGAAATGTACTCATTACATGCTCATGTAAATGTGACCTCTCTGTACAGTATTTTTAAAATAAAAAAGTATGAAAATGTTCTGAGATGGGAGAGTTTATTTCCTTTATTTTACTCATACAATATGGCTAACAAAGAAATTAATGCAAAAAACTGATATCAAGGTATTTTGAATGAATGTGTGTGTGTGCACGTGCACATGTTCTCATGCACTTCCATGTATGTTGGTGTGCTCACAGTTTGAAAAAAGGGCTTCAAAGTCTTGCTAGGCCTTTCCTCTCTAGATTGGTGAGCTACTATATGAGCTACATCTCCATTCCTGGCCCGTTGCTAACTCATTGAAATTTTTGAAAAAATAATCTCATGAATTTATTTTGCCCTGATTGGCTTCCACTGCTATCCACAGTTCTCTGGCTCCTGAGTAAATATGCCGAGTAGTTAGGATTACAGGTGTGATCAACCAGCACAAGGCTTTCAGAGTAATTTTAAAAGTAGAAGAAAGTTTACTTCACAGGGGCCTGTTTTATCATCTCCTACTTTTAAAGCATTTTGGAGTGATTATTTGTGAATTTTTTTTTCGTTTTTTTGGATTCTTAAGAAAGTAAGTGATGATATTTAAAAGTTTAGTACTTTATAAATTGGAACCTGGAAAAATGGGACAGAATATATTTGTCTTTCTTATAAGCTCAGCTCTGTGCATGATAACCCAATGTCACCTACATAGTCTGTGTTGAAGACAAAATGTAACAGAAAACAATCACCATGGGCAATAATTGCTATGGTATTATTTCTTGGACAATATGAATATTGAATTGAGAGTGTAAGAGAATGGAGAGATTTTACCTACCTTTTGTTTATTGCTGAAAGACTTTTGGAAACTTTGACTCATTTTCTTCCTCACAGTGCGTGTTTGGGCCATGCACTTACTGCCTTTAATTACAATTTTTCCCAACACTAAAATGGTGATAACATTAGCATTATAAAAAATGTTATCTTAAGAATTAAGGAAAATAAAACTTGTGAAATACTTAACATAAACTTCCATGAATGAGTTCTGAGTTTAGCCAGCAGTTTTTTTTTTAAATACTAAAAAGAATGTGATAAGTATTACAGAAACCATTGCATATAGTGAGCAAACAGAAGTAATGTTATCTATTGACCATACTCTTCTTCCAAGGAAGCCAGGTGGATTATTTCTCATGCTGTAAATCAAACTGGTTATCTTATGTCTTGATAGTGTAAAAATATCAGGGACAAAATAATGAAGGAATGTTGTAGACTGGGTGAAGTTCATATGAAAATGTGCAAAACTGATAAAACTTCAAAGTATCTGAACATTATTTTGTGTTTTACATTATTTAAGGTACATTGAAAAGTTAAGAAAGAGCTAAAAGAATGGATTCTCTTTTCGATGTCCTATCATCGGTTCTTGGATGAACACTTTCCTCATTCTTGTAAAGGCATCATCAGATGAGGGGAAGTATATTATTTTTTGTTTGCTTCTGTCCATTTATTCTTCATTTGAAATCTGAACTACTTGAGACTGAAAGAAAACAAGGAAATTAGACACGCAGTCTTTGGAAAAAACAATCATTGTGAAATAAATAAAATGCATACAGCCTTATAAAAGGTCTGACTAAAGTGAGTTATATAGTCTCAAGCATAAACAGAAAATGATTAAGCAATATCATGTTATTTAAAATTGAAAATGTTAGGAGTTGCTTAATATTGTTGCTTTCTAATATCTTGAATTAATTATTGATTTTGTATTGAAAGATTAAAGATGATATTAACAAGAAACTTGATTAAAAGTGTACAAAAGTTCTGAATAGACATGTTCTCCTTAAAGCCCTGAAAATTTACAGTGGGTTTACAAAGTTATTTAATACCACTTCTATGCTGGTTTAATTCTTTTTGAGCAGAAGTCATTACAGAAATGTAATTCAAAATTACTATGATACTACTTCATAATTATTGTAACTGTAAGGTCCGTTCCTGGATGGCGAGCAGACTCCACCCTCCTCACAGCAAACTCTCCACCTTGTATCTGCGTTTGGCAACTGGGACACCTGGAAGAAGTCACATCTGAATTTGATGTGCCCACAACTTTCTCTGCCCATACCCTAGATAAGGCCTAGCCCAGGCCCAGAAGCTCTCTCTGCTTTTCTAGCTCTTTCTCAGCTCTCTTCTCTGTCCTCTCTCTCTCTGTTCTTTTCTAGCTCTCTCTGCTCTCTCACTATTCTCTCTCTCTGCTCTCTCTCTGTTCTTTTCTAGCTCTCTCTGCTTTTTTCTAACTCTTTTCTAGCTCTTTCCTCTCTCTTTCCCAGCTCCCTCTCTTTCCCAGGCCTTTCCCAGCCACGTGGAGTGCCAACCTTGCCTGGTCCCAGCAGGTCTACTGAATAAACCTACCCAGTACCTGAATACTGCGTGCGTGGTGCTGTTCTTACTCAGCTACCTCATTTTAAAAACCTAACAGTAACTTTTATCAAAAAAATCAAAGGAATCAGGTGTGGTGGTAAAGGCTTTTAACTCCAAGCATTTAGGAGGTTGGATTTAAGTCTAAGGCCAGTCTGGAGTACTGAAAAGAATAAAAACCTGCCCTTTATTACCTTTTAACAAAGGTAATAATGCTGAGAGTGTGGAGAAAAGGAAATTTTCTACACTCTTCAACAAAATGCAGGTTAGTATTCTCCTTGTAGAAAGTAATATGCAGCTTTCTAAAGAACTCCAAAGTTGAAATATAATCTGCCCCAACAATCAAGTGATTATTTCTCTATTTGTAACTTAAATATATGTGCAGTTCATTGTAATCATCATTCACAACAACAGCCAAGATATAAATCGAAGTTCAGTGTTCAACTACAGACTAATAAAGCAACTGTGGTACATGCACAAATATCTTTTTCTGTTTCATCCTTAAAATAGCAAGCGACTTCTCCCATTAGCGACAACTTACAATGACCTGAAAGATGTATTCTTTTTTTTTTTTTTTTTTGTCTGTCGTGGGGCTTGAACTCTGGGCCTGGGCGCTGTCCCAGCTCTTCAGCTCAAGGCGAGCGCTCTACCACTTGAGCTACAGCGCCACTTCCGGTTTTCTGGTGGTTTATTGGAGATAGGAGTCTCACGGTCTCTCCTGCCCGGGCTGGCTTTGAACCGCGATCCTCAGATCATAGCCTCCTGAGTAGCTAGGATTACAGGAGTGAGCCACCAGCGCCCGGCTGAAAGATGTATTCGAAATGAAGAAAAATGTAGTCTGCTGATCTTTGTAAACACACACACACACACAAACACACACAAACCAACATCAAAAATTAAGACAGAAATTTTTAACAAGTAAAGCAACGTGGAATTGTTGGGACATTTAGGTCACAATGTTGAAGATAGTAGATATACAGAATGAATCAGTATAGAGTTGTAATGTACAACATGAGGATACAGGAGACAACACTGGCCTTACATGGTTTCCCTGATTTGCAATATCTAGTATATGTCTGAGTCAAGCAGAAAAGGTCAGATAAGGTGATGTTAGGGAAATGAACCCTAAGATATGTATTCTTTTTTTTTCTTTCATGCGATTGTTTCTAACACATTTATAAGACTATTTCATTGTTGTTTGTATGTTCCTTCCCCACAGTATAACCCCTGCTTTCACTGTATTTGATGTCGGTATAATTTGTGGAGGGGTAGGGGAAAAACAAATCGTTTAAATAGGGATACAGGTGGACCCATTGCAACAATGAAATGTACAAGTCGTTATGTCGAAAACGAACTTTACAATTTTTGTGGTGGGGGGAAGCGGGTAGGATTGGGTGGGGGGCGGAGGGAAGATGGGAAGGGGTGGGAAGGGGAAACAAAGGAGGAGGCTACAATCTTGTTAAGAAATGTACTCATTATCTTGCCTGTGTAATTGTAATCCCTCTGTACAGTATTTTCACAACTAAAAAAAGAAATGAATGAAGCTAAGTAAGTAGGAGTTGTTCTTATGAGTAGGGGTTGCTCTTTTTGTTGTGCTTCCCTCAGTAATGGATAAGATGAACATAATGTTGCATGCTCAATATAGAACAAAATGTCAAATTAAAATACATGATATTATCCTTGGTGTAAACTAATTATTGCAAATAAAGGAAACCACGGGACCTATGTTTCTTTGTTTAGTTTACTTCACTTAATATGATTTTTTCCAAGTTCTTCCATTTCCTTAAAAATGAGATGGTACCTTTCTTTCTCATGAAAGCATAGTATTACATGTACGTATATCTCTCTGGTGTGTGTGTGTGTGTGTGTGTGTGTGTGTGTGTGTGTGTGTGTGTGTGTGTGTGTGTGGTGTGTGTGTGTTTCACTTTTTTGGTCCATTCATCTACTGAGGGGCATCTGGGTTGATTCCATATCTTAACTAGGGTAAATACTACTGTGATAAACATAATTGGGCTGGTAGCTTTAGAGTGGCCTTGTTTGTGGTCACTAGGGTAAATGCCCAGAAGTGGGATTACTGGGTAATATGGGAACAGTATTGTGTACATCAAGGATAATATTAATAGTTGAGCAGAATAGCTCAATAGCTATGTACATATGACTCTATAAGAACAACTTTTTGTTGTTCTTAATGTACTACGTGATTTGTTTTTATCCTTTTGTGTTTTCCCCACCTATGGTTTATCGCCTGAAGTCACTGTATTTTAATCTGATGCCCTGGGTATTGTAAATATGTTGATTTGAACTTGGGAATGGAAAGAGAAAAAACAAAATGGTGAGACAAAGGTCAAATGAGTAACCTATGCAACTGTCATACTCACAAGACAATATGTTGGAAATAATCTTGGGGGGGGCGTTGGAAGGGAAGAAGGTAAAAAATTGGAGAAGGGGTAACAAGTTAGAAAAGAAATGAATTCCTTGCCTTACTTGTGTAAGTATAACCCCTCTGTACTTTACCTTAACAATAGAATTTAAATAAAAAATAAAATATATGAGAGCAGCAATAAAGGAGATAGGAAAGGGGGAAATACTGTAGTACAGTGCAGTAAAACAGCTGTGGAGACCAGAAATTTTACTTTTACATAGGAAGGAATAAACTTGCACACAGATTTTCAGCCTCATGTCAGTAATTAAAAAGGGAAAACAAAATGCACAATCAGCAAACCAATATAGATAAAATAGAAAATTAAGCAAGTTGAAGGGATGACTTGGACCAAGAATAACAAATGACACAATTAGGTAACAAATAACAAGCTGGTAAGTTTAAAAAGTATTACCCATAATTCTATTAAATGTTGTTTACATCACAATTTGTTAGCACTATAATTCAAATCACAGTTAAATAATATATCATTTTTATAATGGTATTTATTTTTGATTTCTTAATATTGAATGTTTAATATATAATTTTAATTTTAGCAGCTATAGAAAAGAAGAAAGTTAAACTAATTTTAATGATATATTTCATGAATTGTAAAACTGAGAAACATTAGAATTTATACAAATAATTTATCATTATTATTTTATTTCTGTGAATTAATGTAATAATTCAAAGTGTATTCTACACTTAACACTCATCTTAACATCAAATAATAAATTATTGCACATGACTCGGTTTTCGGTGGAAGGATTCAGAACTGTGGTAAAATTCACACCACACAATAAACAAGGGAATGACCCCTCTCATCTTGTTTAAGTTGTGGAAATTTGATTTCTACATGAATGTTAAATTCCTGTCTAGGTGACATTTATACAAGTATATACAATTACATGCATGAGGAGTACTTCAGATGATACTTAAAAGTCATATTTATTAATTAAATTTTTATGATTTTGTACCAAATAAATAATTATAGAGAGACTGAATTTCTGATTAGATGATGGTGCATGTGGGCCAGATTATGCATATTGAGGCTTCTTTTATATTCCTGATATTGTTTCTACAGTTAGATTTAATTTTCCTTAACTGGGTTAAGTGTATTATATTGGATATATGAAAGTAATTCTTTGTCATTAATCCTTTGCCAGTTGTCTAATACTAATATAATTTATCCATGAGTTAGAAGTAATGGAAATAACAACAGATATAAGCAAGATAGATCAGTCTGAAATAGAAAAGTATTTTCACCTTTATTTTGATAGCTGGTCCTCTTTTACACTACAGAATATTCTTGGGAAAATGTGCTCCAGGATGGCCACAACTGCAGAATATTATGGTTTGATCTATCATAGAAGAAGGAAGGATGCGGAACCTCCCTTCCAAAAGTCTGCTCCCAGGGATGTGATCTGCTTTATGGTGGTTACTTGAAAATGAACATTTTTCACAGTCAACCTTGAAAAGCCATCTTGATAGACCATTTCTGTAAGTGGATTACTACAGAGTTATTCATGGCTTTGTAAGGATGCCAAATTGCCTCATTTTGAGACAATTTAACAGGAATTTATTCACCAGTTCTTTGTATCTTTCAGGGAAAAACCAGTTGACTCTAGGCCAGGGAAGCACTGGGGCCCAGAGAAGCTACTACCTTGAATAGTAATCCTAGACCTCTAAAACTAAACATACACAAACATACACACACACACACACACACACACACACACACACACACACACACACACACAAATCAAACAAACAAACAAACAAAAAAATTCCAGTTAGTACAGCCAATCAGGTCTGCTATCACAACCTACTTAAAGTCAGGCAAAAAAAGCGAAGCTGAGAGTTATTTAGATGATAACTAATATATTTTTTATGAGGCAGACTGAAATGAGACCCCAGAAAGAGGGTCAGGAAAACTGATCAGAGAGACTAAAATTGGTCACACAAAGATTGGAAAATAAAATTCCTTGCAGAACAAATAAATCATAGTAAGCCTGCACATATAAGAACAAGACAGCAGACCAAATTCCAGAAATGCACATTTACTTAGAGGTCAGCTTAATGAATTATCAATGGAAATATTTGAATTCTTAAATATTTGACAACATGTGGAAGAAGGCTGAAAAGAAAGAAAATGCCATCACTCTGTTAGGAGGTCCAAGATCACATTAGGAAGTAATCAAGCACAGATTTGTAATAAAAAGAGTAAATAATTATTCCAAATGAGGGCTTCATTAGTTTTGATCTAACAGTTCTTGATGTAGGTGCTAGCAATTACCATACAATTGATCCAGTCCCACAGCTGAGTTAATACTGACTGCAGTATTCCCACATGAAGGAAAAGAGAAAATTTTAAAATGTCTGATGAAATGTGTAGAGGGTGAAGTGTTCTAATAGTGATATCTAGGTTTAGACACAGGTGATGAGGTCGATTTTCTTTTCTAAAAATCCCCCATTTTTAGCCTGGTGCCAGTGGCTCACAGCTGTAATCTTACCTACTCAGGAAGCTTTGATCGGAGGATGGCGGTTCAAAGCCAAGTTAGGCAGGAAAGTTCCTGAGACTTATCTCCATTTAACCACCAGAAAACAAGAGGTGGCACTGTGGCTCAAAAGGTGGAGCACTCACCTTGACTTGAAGAGCTCAGGGACAGTGTCCAAGTCCATACTTCAAGCCCCTCGACCAACAACAAAAATCTCCCTTTTCTTGGACGGCCTACATCTTTTCCTAACATTCAACAAAGAAGCCATTTTATCAACCACTACATTTAAGTCCTATTCTAGCTACTGCAAATAGAATGATTTGGTATCCTATGTCAAAAGTTCATATTTGCAGAAACAAATAACAACAGTGGTAAGTTTTTTTTTTCCAGTCCTTGAACTCTGGGCCTGGGCCCAGAACATGGTTATGCTGGTAGTTTTCATGTGAGCTTGTTAGTTATTTATTGGATTCCTGCCAATGAGGGTAATTACTGGGTCTAAAGGGAGATGTATGTTTAGTCTTTTCAGGAAACTCCGTACTGCATTCCACAGTGGTTGAACAAGTTTAGTTTCCCACCAACAGTGTAATACAGTTCCCAATTGGTTACATCCATGCCAGTACTTTCTATTGCTAGTTTTCTTGATAATGGCCATTCTAATTGGGATGAGGTAGAATCTGTCTTGTTTACTTGTAGATTTGTGGGCACCTTCTAGCTACCATGAATGAATCCATGAAATCTATATTGCTCAGAGTCTGCATTCCTTTCTCTTTTCTCTTATTTTTATTAAGAAGATCTGTTTTAATGCTTATCAAAGAATTCTCTTTCTTTGGTGAGTCCCTATGTGATTTTGGGAAGTGTGTAATTCTATCTTCATAGAATGTGTTTGATAATTCCCTTTCCTTTTCCATTCCATTGAAGAGTTAGACCTGCATATTGTATGTTCTCCGCAGGCCTTAATTTCATGGTAAATTCATTGAATCCTAGCTTTTTCTGGAATGGGAAGTGGTTTATTGACATTTAATATTCATTACTTCTTATGTGTTACTTCTTGCTTCAGATTCAGTATAGGAAAGCATCAATTTGTCCAGGATTCTCCAGATTATTGGCATAAGGTTTTCAAAGTACTCTCTTATAACAGTCTCAATTTTGCTTATATCTGTTGTGTTGTCTCATTTTTGTCTCTAATTTTCTCTATTTGAGTGAGTCCTCTTATTTTTTTATTATGAAAGTGATATAAAGAGGGTTCATTAGAGTTACATAAGTAATGAGTACATTTTTTTTAAGTGTTAACACTTCCCCATTTTTTCCTGCTTCCCCCAACCCTGACATCCCACTCCACCAAAGTTGTAAAGTTAATTTCTAACATGGTGTCTAGTGTATATCACTTTTGCTTTGGTTAATCTTTGTGCCACCATTTCTGTGATTTTTCTCCCCTTTCTCCAAATCAGATAAACATGTATAAGACAAAGCGTACAGAAATAAAAAAAACAGTGAGTACAAGGAATAAACCAAAGGGTAAAAACTAAATATAAATAACCCAAAACAGCTCACTATACAATCATCTTGTATACATTTCTTGGAGCTCATTTCGATAAGCATCATTTTATATGGTGATATGCATATTGCTTTTGAGCAATTGTGAATATTGTAGACATATTCTATTGTTTCCAAAGGAGTGAAAATCAGTGGCCTATGATTCTTTGGATCTTGCTTGTTTGACTTATTATATTTTCGAAGTGATTCCATTTCCTTACAAATGGGGCAATGCCATTCATTCTGATGGAAGCATAGAGTTTTGTTGTGAACGTATATGACATTTTCTTGATCCCTCATTGCTGGCTCATAAGGGAGGTCTATTGAGGAACCTCCATACTTCTTTACAGAGTATTTGAACAAGTTTACATTTTCACCAATACTGTAGTAATGTTCCTTTTTGGTCACATCCCGACCAGCCCAGCATCTGTTATTTTTAGTTTTCTTCATAATGGTCCCTCTAACTGGGGTGAGGTGGCAGCTCAATGTTGATTTGATTCACACTTCTTTTATGGCCAGAAATGTTGCATATTTATTCATGCGTCTATTGGCCATGCATATTTCTTCTTCAGAGAAGTCTCTCTTTAAATTTTTAGCCCACTTCTTAAGAGAGCTGTTATTTCTTGAGGATATGTTTTTATTTGCGGGGGAGTTAACTTTTGGGGCTCTAAATATATTGAGATATGAGGACATAGTGTGTTGCAGAGCAAGTAAAGATCTTCTCCCAATCTGCTGGCTTTTTATTTACTTATCTATATAAGTTCTCTTCTTAGTCAGACTTGGTATGGTTGTGTCAAGTCTGTTAATTTATTGAAAAAACCAACTCTGGTTTTTTTATTCTTTCTAAGTTTTATTTTGTCTTTATTTATTTATTTCTGATTTTTTTTACATTTGTTTCTGTCTACTGCTTTGGGTTAGGGCTTGCTCCTGTTTTCAAGGAGTTTGAGGTACATAATTAACATATTTATTTGAGATTTCCCCAATTGCTTGAAGTAGGCACTCAGAGCAATAAATTTTCCTCTTACTACTGCATTTCCTGTGTCCCAGAGATACTAGTATTTTATGTGTTCATTTTTGTTAAATTCCAGAAACTTTCAGTTCTTTTCTAATCCCTTCAGTGTCCCACTGGTCATTCAACAACGTGTTATTCAGTCTTCATGGGTTTTACAATTTTTTTTGCTTTAGCTGTTTAATTCTAAGTTTATTCTGTTACAGTCTGACAAGATATGGGAATTCAATTAATTTTTCTTTCAATTTGGACAGAATTTCTGAGTGACATAGGATATGTTCTGTTTTGGATAATCTTCCATGAGCTGCTGTGAAGAATGTATATTCTGATGATGGTCGTATATTCAGTAGATGTCTGTTAGGGCTAGGTGGTCAATGTAGTAATTTAAGTCTGTAGTTTCTTGGTTGAGTTTTTCCTGGATGGTTGGTCATTCATGGATGACAATGATGTGTTGAGATGTGTTTTTAGGTTAAGTAGTATTTGGTTGATGATGTTTAGACATATTGTATCCTCCTAATTGAGTGTTGTCTTTATCAATATGTAATGTCTCTTTGTACTAATTTTAATTTAATTCTACTTTATCTTATGTTAGTAATTCTACTGCAGCCTGTTTATGGTGTCCATTTGCTTGAAAATTTTCCTTCCAGCCTTTCAGTTTCAGTATGTGTTTGTTTTTGTCAATAAAATATGTCTCTTGTAGATGCTAGATGGATACGACGTGTTTTTTGATACCACTATTTAATCTATGTCTTCTATTTGGAAATTTGAGTCCACTGATGTAGAGAGTTAAGACAGAGAATTGCCTGATAAGTCCTGCTATGTTATACATTTGCTGTTAGGAGCTGTGCTTCATCTACTCTCTCTGATAGGTAGCATTTTACATAATCAGTTGATGTTCTACTTGATCTTCTCTATGTAGGATATATTTGATGAACTTCTATCCTGCTGATTTGGTAGAGATACATTGCTTTAAGTTGCTTTGTAATGAAATATTTTTATATTTCCTTTAAATGTAAAGGAGTTTGGCTTGGCCCCGTATTAACGATTGGTAGATGTTTACCTTTAATGTTTGTCATATATCATGCCAGGCTCTCTTTTTGCCAAATCAGCTAAAAAATCTGTAATTTATCTCACTGTATATCCTTTATAAATAATCAGTCTTTTCTCTGTAGCAGCTTTAAGAATCCTTTCCTTGATCTTTAATGATCCTCTCTAATGGATTATTATGTAGTGGTTGCTTGTTCAGTTCTAGAATTCTATGTTTGGTATTCTAAAGGTTTCTCTTTTCTGAATGAGCCTATCTCTCTGGATGTTCGGCATGTTCTCTGCTATATTTCTGTAATATGTTTCCCATCCATTTAGTTTCCTGCTCTTCTCATTCTTGATACCTATCTACCCGAAGTTTGATTTCTAACTGAGTCTTGTACTTCTGGCAATATCATTTCTTGTAGGGAGCCAGGGTAAACGCCATTACAAGATGGCGTCCACTCCCTTGCAGCTTTGAGGTAACCACTCCCTTTCAGGCGGTGCTTGGCGGGACGGTGGGTCCTGGGCTTTGCGCATGCGCGAGCCACGTAGAGTCCCCAGCCAATCCCATGGCACCTGGTGACGGTGAAAGGCAGACGACCAATGATAGAAAGACCCGTGTTCCTATTCCCTATATAAGTGTCCATGTTTCGGGTGCACTATCTCTCGCGCTCAAGCTCTCCCATCAACTAAAAGGCTCTCCAATAAAGCGTGATCTGAGAAGACTCCTGGTGTGGTGTTCGTTCTTCCTCGCTGGTCGAGAAGGCGCGCGCCGCAAAGTGGTGCCGAAACCCGGGACCCGCGCGAGAGGCAGAACCGGAGCCAGAACTCAACACGCGGAGAGGGGACGTCGGTAAGTATCCCCCGGTATGCTGTTCACTGTAGATTTAGATATGTATTGGTTGCTTGCATTGCTTCTTCCTTTGTGGCTTGTCTTTTTGATGGTGCGCACTTGCCTCGAGGAGGGAGGGTTTGATTTAATCCAGGAAGGATGCAAAGTACTAACACAGCATCAGGATAGTCTATCAGAGTCAGCATCCAGTAATGGGGAGGAAAATAGGCCTAAAAGAAAAAGGGAAAAAAGACAAAAGGATCCTAAAGAATTAAAGCAGGAGGGACTGCAGCCCTCACAAAAGGAGAAGGGTCTTAGGGAGGAGGGGGTCTCAAGGAGACCCCCATGCCCTTCTTTAAAAGCAAACCAGTTCTCAGCCCTACATGTGGAAGGGCGGGACCAAGAATGCAGTGATCTTGTGAGTGACTCAGAGGAAGAAATGTTAGAGGAGGAGGGAGAACAGCTCGATCCAGCTGATAGTGAAGAGTTAGAAGAGGCTGCGGCGGAGTGTGAGGCAGACAGATATGGGGGGTGGCGCCCCCTAGGGGTAGGAGTACTACAGCAGCCAGGAAGAGGAAAAGGAGCTGGCCCTCACCCGTCGGCCCCCCGGGCGTTACCCCTGGCGGGGCAGAGTCACTTTATAAAAGGGAGCACCTGGTCGTGGTTAGCAGCCGCTTTCCCAATCTTTGAGAATCCCATTACCAATGAGAGAATTCTTGAGCCGGTTTCCTACTCCCAGTTAAAAGATTTAGTTGAGGCAGTCAGGACTTATGGGGTGACAGCCAATTATACCACTGCCTTGCTTCGAAGGCTAACTATTAATGCTATGACACCTATGGATTGCTTTGAAGTGGCCCGTACTTGCCTTAATCACGGGCAGTTCCTTGATTTTCGGTCAATTGTACAAGATAAAGCTCAAGCCCAATATAGACAAAATGTCCATGATGGGTACCCGGAGTGGACGGTGGACATGCTTCTCGGGCAGGGACCCTACACGGTAGACCAGACAGGATATCCCTTTGAAGTATACCGCCAGGTAAACGAGATCTTTTACAAGTCCTGGTGGGCCCTCCCAAACAAGAGAGATGGCTGGAAATCTAACAAAAATCATGCAGGCCCCTAATGAGCCATTTTCTGATTTTGTTGCCCGTATGCTAGAGACAGCCGAGCGGGTGTTAGGAAATCTGGAAACAGCCATGCCATTTGTACTGCAAAATATTTTTGAACAAAGCACCAAGGAATGTCAGAGGGCAATTACCCCAGTAAGAACTCAAAGCCTAGAAGCTTGGTTAAAAGCCTGCAGAGAAGTAGGTGGCCCCCTGACCAATGTGGGGATGGCGGCTGCTGTCTTGTCGGCTGCCGGGGCCGCAAAAGATAGTAAAGGAAAAGGGTGTTTCCGGTGTGGTCAGTTGGGACATTTTAGACAACAGTGCCCAAAAAATGGTGGTCCTGCGCAAAACGTACCCAGGCCGCCAAGGACTCCAGGAGTGTGTCCTCATTGTAAAAAGGGAAAGCATTGGGTCAACGAGTGCGGGTCAGTTAGAGACATCAATGGACATTTTATCCTCCAAATTACTCCAAATGCTGATTCGGAACCAGAGCCAAAAAACGGGAAGGAGGGCCCTCGTCCCCAGGGCCCGAAAATTTACAGGGCATTTCAGACTCTGGCTCCCGGACAGCAGCCGCAACAACCCCCCAGCCAAAGAGAGCAACCTCAGACTCCGCAGGGTTGGACCTCTGTGCCAACTCCAGACGGGTATTAACACAGCAGATGGGAGTCCAGATTGTGGAGACAGACATGACAGGACCCCTAGATGAAGGCACTGTAGGAATAGTTTTAGGACGCTCCTCCTCCACAATGAGAGGATTAATAATTTTCCCGGGAGTGATTGACCCTGACTATACGGGGACTATCAAGGTCCTCTGCCATGTCCCCCATGGAGTGGTGTCCATTTCTCCCGGGGATAGAATTGCACAGCTCCTGCTTTTGCCTTCTCTTCATGGCAACTTCCCTGCTAAGGAGATAGAGAGAGGAGATAAAGGGCTAGGCTCCACTGGAGTCGACCTTACATGCCTGTCCATAACTTTAGACCAAAGACCCATGCTAACTCTCCAAGTGGAAGGGAAAAGATTTGAGGGACTGGTGGATACAGGGGCAGATCGAAGCATCATCCAAAGAGGGGAGTGGCCAAAGCAATGGCCAACTCAGAAATCCTCCCAGACCTTACAAGGCATGGGCTATGCCGATGCCCCACAGTTAAGTGCAAAAGAATTGACTTGGAAAACAGACGAAGGCCAAGTTGGAAAAATGCAGCCATTTGTGGTAGACGTCCCTGTCAATCTTTGGGGAAGAGATGTGCAGCAACAGCTAAAGCTAACTTTAACTAATGATTATACTGAGGCCAGTCAGAATATGATGAAACAGCAAGGATTTGTGCCAGCCTTGGGGCTTGGTCGGCGTCTCCAAGGACGCAAGGAGCCGATAGAGCCACTTCCTAAACAGGACAGGAAGGGTTTGGGTTTTTCTTAGGGGCCTCTGAAAACAAAGTTTCCACTGAAGGTGCGGTACCCATACCTTGGTTAACACAATAGGCGGTGTGGGTTCCTCAGTGGCCCCTCTCTCGAGAAAAATTGGAAGCGGCTCAAACTCTTGTCCAGGAACAGCTGCAGCTGGGGCATGTTGAGCTTTCAGTGTCATCTTGGAATACCCCAATTTTTGTGATTAGATAGGACTCCGGAAAATGGAGATTATTACATGATCTTAGAGCAGTAAATGCCCAGATGCAAATTATGGGACCCATCCAAAGGGGACTTCTATGGCTCTCTGCGCTACCTCGAGAGTGGCCTATTTTAGCTTTAGATATTAAGGATTGCTTTTTTTCCATACCTCTTTTTGAAAAGAATAGGGAGCGCTTTGCCTTTACTTTGCCCTCTGTTAATTATGAAACCCCGGATGCTCGCTATCAGTGGAAAGTTCTCCCCCAAGGGATGGCTAATAGCCCAATAATTTGTCAATTGTTGGTAGGGGCTGCATTAACCCCTGTTAGGAAAAAATTTCCAAGAGTACGGATTGTCCATTATATGGATTTTATCTTGTTGGCTGCTCCCTCGGTAGAGCCTCTTCATAACCTGTTTGGGCAGGTAACGGAGACCTTAGCTGATAAAGGACTGATTATTGCCCCTGAGAAGGTGCAACAGACTAGTGTTGTTCAATTTCTGGGAACCTTTGTTTCTCCTACTGAGATTAAACCACAAAAACTTTCTATTCGAACTGGTCATCTTAAAACACTTAATGATTTTCAGCAATTGGCAGGAGATATTAATTGGATAAGGGGGTTTCTTAATCTCCCTCGGTCAGAGTTGTTACCTTTATTTGCCATTTTGGAGGGCGACCCTGAAGTCACCTCCTCTAGATCCCTGACACCTTTAGCACTAAATTCCCTACAAAAGGTTGAGGCAGCTTTGTCTAGGGCTCAACTTTCACGGGTTGATTTAAAATTACCTATCGATTTATGTATATTAAAAACAAAAAATTATCCCACGGGGGTTCTTTGGCAAAATGGCCCCTTATGGTGGCTCCACGGCAATTCTGTGGGAGCAAAAACTGTTCAATATTTTCCTGAATTAGTGGCTAAGCAGGCAATTTTGGGTATAAAGTATTGTTTGATGCACTTTGCAAAAATTCCAGATAAATTAATTATTCCATACACCCGTGAGCAAGTTGAAATTTTAGCAGCCACAGTGGATATGTGGGCAATTCTTGTTTGCTCATTTCCAAATATAATTGATAGCCATTATCCTAAGCATCCTCTGCTTGCCATAGTTAACAAAAATTTAGTGTATTTTCCTGTTGTCACTTCAAAGGAGCCCTTGGTTGATGCTCTAACCATCTTTACGGATGGATCAAAATCTGGACAAGGTGCCTTTTTTGTTCAAGGACACAAACAGCCGGTAGTCTTTAATTTTCGGCCGAATGTCCCACAGGCTGTTGAATGTTTAATTGTGCTTGAAGTTTTTAAAAGATTTGATCAACCTTTTAACTTATTTTCTGATTCATTATATGTTGTAAATGCCGTTGCTTCTCTTGAAGTTGCTGCTTCAATTAAGCAGGCCAGTACAATTTCTAATGTTTTGTTACAGATTCAATCCCTTCTCTTAAACAGAAAACATCCTTTTTATATTGGACATATTCGCGCCCACTCTATGTTACCTGGCCCAATGGCAAAGTGTAATGATTTGGTGGACCAGGCAACTCGGGCTATGGCTCTGGTTGCTGCTGATCCTGTAGAATTGGCAAAAGACTTTCATAGATTGTATCATGTACCTGCTAATACCCTTAGGAAAAGATATAATTTGTGCAGGCATGTGGCAAGAGATATTGTTAAAGCCTGTAAATCTTGTGTTACCTTTCTTCATCCTCCCCATGTGGGGGTAAACCCCAGGGGGTTGAGACCAAATGCCCTATGGCAAATGGATGTTACTCATCTGATGGAATTTGGTAAGTTGAAATATTTACATGTGTCTGTGGACACCTTTTCTGGTGTCATTCATGCCACACCTTTGGCAGGAGAAAAGGTGTCTCACATCAGAATACACTGCTTAGAAGCTTGGGCAGCTTGGGGAAAGCCCCTTAGACTCAAGACGGATAATGGCCCTGCTTATACTTCCCATGGTTTTCGCGCCTTTTGCACACAAATGCAGGTTGCCCACACCACCGGATTGCCCTACAATCCTCAAGGACAAGGTATAGTGGAAAGAGCTAATAGAAGCATAAAAGAAATGCTTCAAAAACAAAAAGGGGGAGTTGCTGAGTCCGCATCCCCCAGGGAAAGACTTTCTCTTGCGCTCTTTACCCTTAATTTTTTAATTCTAAATGACAACGATCAGTCTGCCGCAGATCGGCATATGACAAGAGACTCCATGGATACTAAAGACATGGTTATGTGGAAGGATGTTATTAATAATAAATGGTATGGACCGGATCCGGTAATAACGAGATCCAGGGGAGCTGTTTGTGTTTTTCCACAGAGTCAAGAAGTACCTCACTGGGTGCCAACGAGACTGACCAGGCCAGTGGAGACTGCAGAAGAACCCCATCTTGAAGATGCCATCCACTCGTCTCCTGATACAGCTGATCTTCCTGCTGTTAGCAACAGTGCTAATAGCAATCCCTGTGATAGCTAAACCGATGATGCTGTGGGCTGTCACAATTTACTGACTGGATTGCCTCTGCGGTGTCCTTTGTCAAAGAGCGGGTGGGAGTCGGAATGTTTTTAGCCTGCTGCTTGGGAGGATGCGTGGTCTGCCTATGGTTGGTCTGTCGCCTTCTAGCCCAAACCAGAAGGGACAAGGTTGTTATCTTGCAAGCATTAGCCGCTTTGGAGAGTGGATCCTCACCCCAGATTTGGCTGTCGGCCCTGAGAGGCAGTTAAGCCTTACCATCCTGCATAGCCTTAGCACCCCGAGGGATCAGGGGATCCCATTGCACCGGGACAGGTATGCAATTTGCAATTTGGGACAGGGTGCAAGGCAAGTGCACTGCACTTGAGGAGATGGTTCTCATCTCCTCAAGAAGAGCATGCTGGGTTGCAAGTGGGTTGATGCCCAAGATCCCACCTCTGCAAAAAAGGCATCGGACGGGCCTGGTCATCACTGGGGAAGGCGCCCCTCAGGCGAAGGCCAGTGCAAGGTCCTCTCATTAATGTCTTAGACAGAGGCCCAACCTCTACTCTTACCTGTTGCCATAAAACAAAGAAGGGGGAACTGTAGGGAGCCGAGGCGAGACTCCGCCCACTCCCTTGCAGTTTTGAGGATTACCACTCCAGACGGTGCTTGGTGGGACGCCTGGGCTGTGCGCGTGCGCGAGCAAGGTAGTGTCCCCAGCCAATCCCATGACACCTGGTGACGGTAAAAGGCAGGCGACCAACAATAGAAAAGACCCGTGTTCGAATTCCCTATATAAGCGGCTGTATTTCGGGTGCACGCTCTCTCGTGCCCAAGCTCTCCTACAACTAAAAGGCTCTCCAATAAAGCGTGATCTGAGAAGACTCCTGGAGTGGTGGTCGTTTTTCCTCGCTGGTCGAGTAGGCGGTCACTACAGATGCCCAAGATCCCACCTCTGCAAAAAGGCATCGGACGGGCCTGGTCATCACTGGGGAAGGCGCCCCTCAGGCGAAGGCCAGTGCAAGGTCCTAATGTTTTAGACAGAGGCCCAACCTCTACTCTTACCTGTTGCCAAAAAACAAAAAAGGGGGAACTGTAGGGAGCCAGGGTAAACGCCATTACAAGATGTCGCCCACTCCCTTTCAGGCGGTGCTTGGCGGGACGGTGGGTCCTGGGCTTTGCGCATGCGCGAGCCACGTAGAGTCCCCAGCCAATCCCGTGGCACCTGGTGACGGTGAAAGGCAGACGACCAATGATAGAAAGACCCGTGTTCCTATTCCCTATATAAGTGGCCATGTTTCGGGTGCACTCTCTCTTGCGCTCAAGCTCTCCCATCAACTAAAAGGCTCTCCAATAAAGCGTGATCTGAGAAGACTCCTGGTGTGGTGTTCGTTCTTCCTCGCTGGTCGAGAAGGCATGCGCCGCAATTTCTTATTTCTTGTGTTTGTTCTAAATGCTAATTTTCTCTTTCCTGTTAAACCTATTCTGTCTTTGACCCTGAGATTATCTTCTATGTCATTTATTTGCTGTGGAGACTTTCTATTTTGTTTTCGATTTCCCTGTCTTCTAATTGGTCCTTTTTTAGGGCTTCTATCTCTTCATTAAAGATTTGTTTTAGGTCTTGTATGGAGTTTCTGTACATTTTTTTCTTTGGGTGGGGGGATTGCAAAGGTTGTTTTTTTTAGCTCTGTCTGCTCTCATATCTTTTAACTGGGCATCCATTTTTTTCTTGGACTCCCTTTACTTCTCAGACTTTATCTTTGTTTCTTATCTCCATGAATTATTTTGCTAATCTTTGTTTGGTCTCATCTTGTTCACAAATTTCCTTGTAGAGGTTTTCCATCTTTTCATTAATCACATTTTCAGCAACATTTGTAAAATATTTTGATAACTATCTTCGAGGTCCTTGATTGTCTGTTCTAATGCCTGGTTATTTACTGTGTGAATTGAAATACCTTGACATATTTTTTCTTGTATTTTTTTTTTCTGATTGGTTGTGTCCATTTGGAGGTTTTCTCTTGGGAAAACTATGATGTTAATAATTGACTCAATGTTCTTGGTTGATTTGCTAGGTGTTGGTTTGGTCTTCTGTTTTGATTTGTTTTTCTGGAATTAGGTTTTTGTCTATACAATTAAGTGTAGAAGTGTAAATCACTTGTGGTGAGACATTGTGATGTTAATACATATGGTTCCAGTGACAGTTCGGACTGTCCAATGGTATGTTGAATTGTCTCTGTGTATGCATGTGGCTTTCTCTGATGTACATTTCTGTTCCTACTTTTTTCTATGTAGCCCTTTTATTTCTACACTGCAGATGTGCCTTTGAATATGATGGCCAATACAGTCACAGCAGTCACTTGCCTGGCTGGGCACGTTTTCATAGATTTCTGTTTTCTAGTGAAGATAGTATAAAATCTTCTTATGAATTTTATGTCTATAATTATATCTATAATTACAGCTGTAAATCTATAATTATGGCTATCTTGGTGTGACTCTCTAGAAGTGGAGTACTGGCCAGGACTCTAAATCTCTGTTTCATTAGAGAGAGTTAGGGAAATTTTCTGTTGTTTTTCTGCCATTGTTTTTCCTCTTCCTCAGATTTATTTTATATATTGTTGATTTTATCACATAATTTGGGATTTGTGATGGTTGTATCAGGTTATTTTTGTTTTCCTGCTTGGGTTATTTTGAAGTAGTTATTTCATGCTTCTATGAAGAGACAGAAAGAGAGAAATATTTGTTATTACATTAAGAGAAATAGAGAAGACATTTTAACCTATTTGCTACAAGTAAATTAGTATTAAGCAAAACTAATGAAAATAATTACTTCTTATGCTACAGAGGACGAGTATAGTACTGGGGAATATCTTGGAGGAAAAGACTTTAGACTCATAACAACTGATGCCTTATATTGAAATTACTGGCTAAACATTCTTCTTCAGAAAAGCAAAAGCTCCATTTCTTTCATATTAATATTATAAAGTCATAATACCTGCATGTGGAATTGTTTTCCTAGGCTATTTTCAATTACATTCTTCATCCATTACATATCTTTGAATGACCAATTCCTTAAAATACCTATATTTCTTATATTGTGTTATAAATCTCAGTATTATAAATACGAATTTATCTCTGAGCCTCATCTTGAGCTACATTCATATATAATTTATGCAGTCTCAAGCAAGAAACCTATTTTACTCTATTTTATGTTTTAATCAATAAATGCATTCTTTTTAGAATTATGTTCTCATCTTTTATATTGCTCCAGTAAACATCATGTTTCTAGTACTTTTAATGAAATATAAGGTTTGGAACTGGAAGCCACCCCACCATTATCACTTTAAAGTAAACCCCTGGAGACTATTTTGCATATAAAAATATAAAAGTGCAATGCCCATGTTTATATATAAATAATATAATGGTTAAGACAATTAGACACAAGGACTACCACATCAATTCTCAATTGACTTAAAGCCACCAAAACATTGTGTTCATGAATATCACTCATTGTTAGAAAATGACTAGTCAATACAAAGTTTATATTATATTTGAAGTTTACTAAATGAAAATTACACCCAGATTTGCTGTCAATATCTTGTTTCCAGGAATACATTTTTTCAGGAAACAGGGAAATAAAAATAAGGTTTGACACAGAATGTAAGATGTAGAAGTATACTGTCTTTCTTTAAGATGATAAGTACCTGCAAATCATGTGATATATTAAAAGATACTATAAAAATTCATAAGAGGATTTATGATCAGAAATGATAGGTAAGCAAAGTAACTGGAAAACTGTATATGTAAATAGAACTTTCAATATAAGATGGCAAGTTTTCAATAAATGGGCCCATAGAATGTAATTCTGTATTTCTAACTCACATCCATATTCGGCATTTTTCCACATACTCCCGTTCTCTTACCTCAGTTCCTGATCAATATTCTTCTATTTCATGATGTCAATTCCTACTAAAATAACAAGGTGGATTTTTTTGGTCTCTAGATCCAATACATTTTAGTATTTTGTAATAGTATGAATTCATGGAGTTTGACTTGAATGTCAAGATTGTAGATATTGTATTCAGGTTACTGTTAATTGGCCTGAAGCATATAAAGACACACAGTATACTAAGAAGAAGGGACTTGATCTCAGGGAAACATACAGGTCCAGGCAAGATCCTGAAGCAAAGAAAAATCAATATAGCAAACACCAATCAACTATAATTACAAAGGAATGGAACTGATCTCTGATGTTTCTGGGTAGCAGCTGTGTGTGTTTGCGTGTGTGTGTGTGTGTGTGTGTGTGTGTGTGTGTGTGTGTGTGTGTGTGTGTGTGTGTGTAGAGAGAAAGAGAGAGAGAGTGAGAGAGAGAGAGAATTTTAGTGTGGCTTCCATATTTATAGACCATAGAGCATTACTTATTAGGGAGGAGGTGCTCATATCAGAGCTCTGATACCATTGTCATCACCTTTTACTGCGAAAAACACTTGCTTAATCTCTAATTAAATAGGGAAAATAAACTAACATCTAACGTGATTGTTTTGACAATTTATTAGCATATTGAAGGCTAAAGGGAGGAATCAGAGATCAGTTTAACCTTTTTCCTCTCTTCTGAATATTACACAGCAATAGATGTGATTTCAGGAGTCTCTTGAAATGTACTGACAGCTAAATTATTAATGTGCTTAATAATATGGAACATATGATGGAGAAATAGATCAGCCAGCAAGCACAAAGTACTAGTGATAAGATCCAACTTTTGAGCAGGTTGCCACATCTTTTAGGAATGTAATTCTTTCATATGAACTTCAAATTTTGTGGCTTTCCCTGTGTGATCAAATGGTAGGAAAGTCCTATAGGAAAGTACTGTACTGTTCAGCCAAATAGAAAATGCTCATGATCCCATCCTCATGTTACATATTTCCATTCCATACAGACTCTCTTTTAGAGTGCTTTCATTTAATATACTGCAGCACCTCATTCTTCCCTGTGGGAGACAGGAAAAAAGATAATTTGTTTGAATATTAAATTACATAAATTAATGGGTACAGGCATGATTTGTAAAATTATAGAAGTTTGTAATAAATGTAAGTAGGGAACATGTCACAAACAAAAAATATAATTAAAATCAAATGACAAGAATAGAAGACACAGCAGTTTGTGCAGGAAAACATACATTAGATTAGTTGCAGAATTTCTAATTTGAGATAAATTTTATATTAGAGCATAATTCCCTTTACCCAAGGATTGAAACACTATTGAAAAATATATTTCTTAGAGATATTTTTGCTTCATAATATTAGGGATACAGGTGGACCCATTGCAACAATGAGATGGACAAGTCATTATTTCGAAAAACGAACTTTACAACTTTGGCTGGGGGTGGAAGTGGGAAGGTATGGGAAGGGAAAACAAAAGAGGAGGCAACAATGCTTTATAAGAAATGTACTCATTACCTTGCCCATTTAATGGTAACCCCTCTGTACGGTATTTTCACAATAAAAAATAATTTTAAGAAGAAAATAATCCCAAAGTAATTATTTTTCTTATTATTTTCCTATTTCCACGTGATTTACCTCCAAATTAGAAATCCAGATATATGATTTAATTTAATTTAACTGAAACTATTATTGAGAATAAGGTTCTTATACTCTCTACATTCGTCACACTAAGATCATCAAATATGGTGACTTTGAAATGATTAGTCTCTTTGTGAACTATGTTAACATTATTTACAATATGAGTGAAATGTTTAAAAATAGTATTTATTTTAGTTTAATTACTCTGAAGAGACAAGAACTGATATAATAAAAGGTTAAAATGATTAGTTTTTAACTTTAGAATTTAAGAAATGTTTTTGACCACATTGGTTACTGGAGCCTTCACAATAAACTCATGAGATAATTTATATTGATGAAGCAAAAATTCTAGAGCTTAGACATTTACAAATACAAAAATCAAGTCATTCAGAATATTTAGATCATATATTAAACAGAAAACTTAGCATTCAAATATCTGAATATAGTAATACATTTAATTGCAGGGTAAGTACTTGTTCTGAAAGGAGATAAAATTGTATTTATTTTTAAAAGTAAACCTAAGTATATATTTGGATAAAAGACAATGTTTAAAATATCACTCATGCAAGACAAAAGATGTACAGTTCATTGCTTTTCATGCCAATTATGTTCTCTAAACTTACTAGAAATACTAGATTACTAACCCTAAATCATTGCTTTGTAGGGAAATAGAAATTTAGTTTCCTAAAACTCATTACTACAACTTTTTGTCAAGCAATTACTAAGTAATTGTTTACATTTTCTGTTATGGAATCTTATTTGATTTTTATTCATTAAATTAAATAATTAGCCAATAACAATATAAATTATGCATAAACAAAGTTTATCTAACATATATATTTCTTTCAAAAGAAAAATGGCACTCTTAAAGAACACTGGAAGGGGGCTGGGAAGGTGGCTCAGTAGTAGAGCGCTTGCCTTGCATGCCTTGAGGCCCTGGGTTCGATTCTTCAGCACCACATAAGCAAAAAGAAAAAAGCCGGAATTGGCGCTGTGGCTCAAGTGGTAGAGTGCTGGCCTTGAGCTGAAGAGCTGAGGGACAGCGCCCAGGCCCAGAGTTCAGGCCCCACGACCGGACCCCCCCCCCCCAAAAAAAAGAACACTGGAAGGCAGTGTTATGTATTTATTAATTTTTAGTTACTTTGTTAATGGTTATTTTCAGAAGTGGCATTTTCATTATGCTCTTTCCATAATATATTTTAAACTTTTGATTATACTCCCTCTATTTCCTTTTTATTATTCTTTTCTCCAAAGATCTTCTGTTTTTCACATCAAATTACATCTTTATATATGCACATATAATCTAATTTTGAAAATTTAATGGGAACTGCAACTTAATTCAAGATGTACAGTGGATTAACAGGATGAAAAAAACCTTGAGTATTTTCAGTTAACTTCTGAATTGAGCTATCATTATTATTTTGATTAGGGTTAGGATCCCAGAGAGAATTAGAATTAGGGTTAGAGTAACAGAAAATTTAGGTTCAACACAGGATGACCCATTGAAACAATGATACTCACAACACACTCTGTTGAGAATGAACTTTACACCATTGAGAGAGAAGACTGAGGGATGTAGGAGAGGGAAAGGATAGTGGGACAACTACAAAAAAGGGGATAACAATGCTCTACAAGAAAAGAACGAATTACCTTACACATGTAATTGTAATCCCTTTGTAAGCCTCTTTACAATAAAATAAGATTTTAAAATTAATGAAAAATAAAACCTGACATAGAAATATAAATAGAAAATATAAATAGAAAATGAAATAGAAAAACACTTTAAAACTTTAAAAATTTAGGTTCAAAATGCAAGTAAAATTTAGACCTACACGCTTAGCAAGAGATATGATAAATGTGAAATAGAGGCTTGCTATTAACATTATGATTCAGTTATATGTAGGCTTAGGATTAGGCAAGGTGTTCCAGTTAGAGCTGGGGTTAGAATAAGAAAAAAGATGTAAGATACTGTGTAAAACTGCAACATACTTTAGGAAGAATGAATGGCATCAAAGTTAGAATGAATGCAAACCAATGTCGGTGTAATTTTAAACATTCAGATATAATTTGGTTTAAACTGTGAGTTACTGTTTTAGTTCTTGTTAGGATTAGGGAAGGACAAGCTTTAGGGTAAAATTTACTTTTCACTAAGAAATAGAAGCAAAAAAAATGAGTGATTTTATAGAATGCAAACAATTTTACTTACATTAACCATTTGTTGTTAACTCGGATTGTGATTAGGATTTGGTTTCTGGTTAAAGCGGTTTGAGGATAGAGTAAAGAAATGGATTAAACTCGTGGCTCACGCCTATTATCCTAGCTACTCAGGAAGCTCATTTCTGAGGAACACAGTTCAAAGCCATCCCAGGTAGGAAAGTCTGTGATAATTTTATCTCCAATTAACCACCAGAAAACAAGAAAGTGGTGCTGTGGCTCAAGAGGTAAAGTGCACACCTTGAGTTAAAGAACTCAGGGATTGTGCCCATGCCTAGAACTCAGGGATAGTACCCAGGCCCAGAAATGATGCCCCACTAATAACAAAAAGAAAAAAAAAAGGAATGGGATAAATGTTTAGTAAATCTGAACTTATTTTAGGTTCTAAGAATTCAGGAAAAGATATTAGAAATATATTGTACTTCCATTATCACAGCTTTTCCTGAATGTTCCAGTTAGGGTTCAGATTAGAAAAATAACAAAATATTGAGCAAAACTACAAATTATTTTATGAAAGATGGATTGAATCAAAGAAGGGATTAATAAATCTAATGTATTTGTGTGGCTTTTAGAATCCAAATGCAATTGGTTCTAGGGTTAGTGTTACCTTTCTAATTTATGAACTAATGAATTAAAGGCACAATTCTTTCATTCTTACAAACCAAGACAGTTACAATTGTGAAAACAAATTCAATTTTCTACCTGAAAATATGTCTTAAAATATTTTCCAACCAGGATTAAAGAATAGTGAACAGGGTGTCGTTTATTAAAATTAGGTAAATTGATGATAAAGGTTTCAAAAATATCTAAACACTTGGGATAAAAATTCAGACATGTTATTGGGAAAACAGACATTCTACTAGCTCTAGCTAGGAAATTGTGTGTGTGTGTGTGTGTGTGTGTGTGTGTGTGTGTGTGTGTGTGTGTGTATGTGTGCACCCACCACAGGTTTTCAACTCAGGCCTGGGTCTTGTCATCAGCTTCTTCTGTGCAATATGGCACTAAACCTCGTAGCCACAGGTTTTCTTCTGGCTTTTTAATAGTTAATTTGAGATACATATTTCATGGATTTTCCTGTCAGGACTTAATCTTCGGATCCCCAGCAATCCTTGGGTGAGCATTACTGTGGGTGCTACCAAAAAGTGACAGTTAATTAAACTGGGAGCAATATGGAATATTTTACTAGATACAAAGTAACCAGTTCATTAATGTGGGAGTAACAGGATCACACTAGATTGCCTTCAAACACATTGTTTCTAATGAGTTTAACTGAATCCCCAAACATAATCAAACCTATTAGCCACAATGTATGAAGTAGCACATATTTATGATGTAGAATATGTACAATGAATTATATCCTGAATCAAAAGTATTTTCTGGGTTTGCAGTAAAGAAATAGAGTGTCCCAAGTGGAGGCCTGTAGTGAGCAGCAGAGCATCTGCTTAATGTGATTCCAACCCCCAGGAAAATAAAGAAGTAGAAGAAAGTGAAAGTGTAGGAGAAAGAGGAAAGGAAAGGAGGAGGAAGGGGTAAGAAAGGAAGAAGGGCATAGCAGGAGGAAGAAAAGGAGGGGAGAGGGAAAAAGTAGAGGGGAAGAGAGAAGCAAGAGGGGTACATTACCCTGGGGAAGAGGATCAGGAGAGGATGCAGGAGGAGGCAGATAAATGCAATACAACTAGAATTGTTGGAAAACATTTTGCATAAGTAATCTTCATGTGCATGGCAGGATTAATTTCTAATCAGAGAGAGATAGCACAGTGACAATAGGTGTGTTACCTGTTGCTCGGTTATTTTATTCATTCTTCAGTGAGGAATTCAGATGAAATCCTGAGTTTGGTGTTTTACAGAACACTTCAGGATTTCTTTTTCATGAATCAAACATGGGAAAGAACTAAATGGAACCTTCCTGAGTTAAAAAAGAAAGTTTTAGTGGATGCTTTTAAGTTTTTTGTCTTTTCTTTTTTTTTTTTTTTTTGGCCAGTTGTTCAGTGCTCCAAGGCTGTGCCTTGGAGCCCTTTCCAAGTCCCCATGTGTGCATCCATTCCTGTAGTCTCTGTTGTTGTGGGTGCTTTCTCAGATCACTCGTTGAGAAGTGTGGCCCCTTCCCTTGCAGTGGATGTGCAGTGAGTGTATGTGTGGGCATACTCCCCAGCATTGTCAGATGAGTCCCACCCACCATGCCCACCTAACTTCCCAGTCTCAGTTTTTCCATTTCACCCAGGAGCTGGCAGTCATGGGGCTGGAATTGAGTCCACTGATGACCTCTCCTCCAGTTGTGCTGGCACTGCTCGTCAGTGGTCCTTGGTGCGAGTGCCATCCCAGGGAGACTGTTATGGGTTCACTGCCTACACCCATGGTGTGGGGTGGGGGGACACTATGTTTATACACTGCACAGTCCATGTGAGAAGGAAGGCTGGGTGTGCAGCTAGCCACCTTGAGGCCAGGCAGCACAACCTCGGTTCACCTCATCAGTCTTTAAGTTCATCTGTGGACTGGAGCCATGTGCTAGCCCCTCTGCCAGTGGGCTTGTGAAAGCTGCAGAAGCTCAGCAACCTGGATCCCCTTCAGCATCTCTGTGGACCTCCATTTTCTGGTCCCTGTGGACTCGGGTGCAGGTCCATCCTTGCATATGCCCATAACTACCAGAGGAACCTGGACTTGCAGAGTATCAGCTGCAGCACCGGGGGCACGAAGCCTCTTTGGCTTTGCTGTGTAGCCTCCTCCATCGTCCTTCTGGTCCACATGGGCCCATCTCTTGATGCCATTCCAGGGATGCTCTTTTTGGAGGCAATGGGCTCACCCCCTACCATTGATGGTATCCAAAGCAGGGGAATGGATTTGGCCTTGGCAATGTAGGCTGCACAGGGGGAAAGCAGGACTTGGGGTCTGCCCTGACTATCCCTATGCTTCGGCACCTGAGTCTGGATTGCTTGGTTAGGTCAATGATGGAGCCTTGTTGGCTACAGCTTACTGCAACAAGTGCTGCACTTGCTGCAGCACCAATGTAGTGTCTTGGACCCCCTCGGACACCAAATGGACATCTAATGGGTCTACATGGGCTGGAGGTGGGTTTCATCCAAGGACTTCATTAGAAAGTGCTACTCCCCTTCATTGTACTGTAAGCAAGCGGTGCCACATATACCTAATGGGTGGATATGCGTGATACTTTCCTTCCTAGACTGATTCAGAAATGTGATCCTCTCAAATTCTACCACTTTAATAGTGTGTGCTCCAGTTCTGCTTACCTCTAGAAGATATGACAGAAATAAATGATTACAGGTAATTTGAGTGAATCATTGGCTAATATAGGTGATTTTATATTAAAATGTAGGGTAAGTTTGAAAGTAGAACCACAGTAGTTAGATATTTTGCTAAGTAATTTTGTTTCACATTAAAAACACATCTCTACCAGAATTAAGGCTTTATTTTGCTGTTTGTCAAGTTGTATGTCATTTGGGAAACTTCATGTCTTCCATATGTAATAAAGGACTTTGAATGGTCTGATGTGCTGGCTCACATCTATAAACATGTTTAGCAATCAGAAAAAAAAATAGATCACAATTTGAAAATAGCCTAAACAAAAATTTAGGAAGTATCAATCTCAACAAAATAGTGAATCATGTTGAATCATGCCATTCATCTCAGCACCACCAGAGGCTAAGTCGCTGCTCAGTACCTGTGTCACATACATCCCTGGCTCACTTGGAGGCAGTCACCTCTCCTGATCCAGAAGCTGGGCTGGGATTTAGCCAAGAGGAGGAAGGAGTCTGCCTCACCTTCCCTGGGTGGACCTCACAGAATGCAGTGTATTTGCTTGCTTTCCTCCTCCAAAAGGCTTGAAATGCCATGCTGCTAAGTGTTCACAATTTGATTCCAGTGACCTGTGGTAGAGGTGTGAGGAAATATTAAATTAAATTTCACATTTGCCAATTGAGTTGCTCTTCCCAGCCTGTGAGTTCAACTCAGCAAGTGTTCATTATTTGAGAGTTGAAAATACTGAGGTAGAGGAGATTGGGAGGTTGATTGAAAGAGAAGAGAGATAGAGAGAGAGGGGGAGGGAAGGAGAAAGAAAAGAAAGGAAAGAAGAAAGAAAGAAAGAAAGAAAGAAAGAAAGAAAGAAAGAAAGAAAGAAAGAAAGAAAGAAAGAAAGAAAGAAAGAAAGAAAGAAAGAAAGAAAGTGATAGAGAATGAATTGTTTGGAGTCAGGAGTCACATGGCAGAGGAACTACCAGTATTTGGTATTAGGTCTGACCCAGCATGCAGACCCTATGCAGACACCTCCCCATTTCTTGGCTGTTTCCACCCTTTATGTGTTAACTAGGTATCTGACACACCTGGAGACAGCCACCTACCCTTCCTGCTAAGTCACAACCTGGTCAGCCTCTGGTTACACTTTACATGTGGCTACAGGTGAATCCCAAGCGTGGAGGTAACATCCAGATACAATGTGGCCAGCCATTTCCCTTGCCTGGCCATATCTCATCCAATCCTTGGCCTATTTATGTCCTGACACTAGATTAGGTTGCACCCCCATTTTTTTACACGCCTCTCCGACATGTATGGCATGGGCAGCAGTTCAGTAAATAAACTACTTTACCTGACTGAATACCATGTGGTGTTCTTTTCGATGGCTACCTAATGAAACTTACCTAATTAATATACCTTACACTTCAGTGTTTCTTTTTTCTTTAATTTTAATTTTTTTGTAAACATATTGTACAGAGGGGTTACAATTACATGGGCAAGATAATGAGTACATCTCTTATCAAGCATTGCAGCCTCCTCATTTGTTGACCCTTCACATAGCTTCCCAGACTCCCCACGCCCCCCCACCCAATCCCTCCCCCCCACACCAAAGTTGTTAAGTTTGTTTTTGACATGAAAACTTGTACTTCTCATAGTTGCATCGGGTCCACCTGTATCCTTAACCAACTTGTTTTTCCCCATCTCCTCCACAAATTATACCGACATCAAATATAGTGAAAGCAGGGGTTGTATTGTGGGGGAGGCACATACAAAGCTACAAAGAAATAATCTTGTAAATGAGTTAGAAACAAATGCATGAAAGAAAGAAACATTTAAATACTTATCTAAGGGTTCATTTTCCTAACATTACATTATCTGACCTTTCCTGCTTGACTCAAACATATACTAGATATCTCAAATAAGGGAAACGATGGGACCTTTGTTTCTTTGGGCTTGGCTTACTTCACTTAATATAATTTTTTCCCAGCCTTTCCTTTTCCTAACAAATGGGGAAATGCCATTCTTTCTGATGGAGGCATAGAATTCCATTGTTTATATATACCACATTTTCTTGATCCATTCATCTACTAAGGGGCATCTGGGTTGCTTCCATATCTTAGCTATGGTAAATAATGCTGCAATAAACATAGTTGTGCTGGTAGTTTTAGTGTGGTCTTGTTTGAAAACATTTTGGTAAATGCCCAAATGTGGGATTGCTAGGTCATAGGGGAGCTCTATGTGAAGTCTTTTGAGGAACCTCCATACTGCTTTCCAAAGTGGTTGAACAAGTTTACACTCCCTCCAACAGTGAAGTAAGGTTCCCTTCTGTCCACATCCCCTCCAGCATCTGTTGTTGTTAGAGTTCTTGATTACAGACATTCTGGCTGGATGAGGTGGTATCTCAATGTTGTTTTGATTTGCATTTCTTTTATGGCTAGGGAGGTTGAGCATTTCTTCATGTGTCTATTGGCCATCCTTCTTTCTTCTTCAGAGAAGTTTCTCTTCAAATCTTTAGCCTACTTATTTATTGGGCAGTTGGTCTTTGAGGATTTGTTGTTGAGGGATTTAATTTTTTGAGCTCCAAGTATATTTTAGATATGAGACCCTTGTCTGTTGTATGGCTAGTGAAGATCTTTTTCCAATCTGTGGGCTTTCTATTGATCTTACTAGCTATGTCCTTTGCGCTGCAGAAGATCTGCAACTTCATGCAATCCCATTTGTCCAACCTTCTTTGATTTTTGGGTTTCTGGGTCTAAATTAAGAAAATTTCAGCCTGAGTCAAGGAGACCTATGGTTTCTCCTATTCCATCCTTTAATGTTTTTAGAGTGTCTGCTTTGACTCCGAGGTCTTTAATCCATTTGAATTTGATTCTGGTGCAGGGTGATATATAAGGATCTAGTTTTAGTTTTCTACAAGTAGTTAATCAATTTTGCCAGGACCATTTTCTGAAGAGGGTGTCTTTCTTCCATTCTATTATTTTAGTTCCCTCATCAAAGATTAGTTGGCTATATGCCTGTAGGTTCATTTCTGGGTTTTCAATTCTGTTCCATTGGTCCTGAGGTCTGTTCTTCTGCCAGTACCAAGTGGTTTTGATTACTATGGCTTTATAGTAGAGTTTGAAATTTGGTATTGATATTCCTCCAGCAGTGTTGTTTGCCTTGAGGAGCGTTTTTGCTATTCGGGATCTTTTATTGATCCATAAGAATTTTTCGATTGCCTCTTCTATTTCCTTGAAGAATGAGGTTGGAATTTTGATAGGTATTGCATTGAATTTGTAGAAACCCCTGGGAAGTATTGCCATTTTCACGATGTTAATCTTTCCAATCCATGAGCATGGGAGGTTTTGCCATTTTCTAAGTTCTGTTTGGATTTCCTTTTTCAGATTTTAAAGTTTTCATCATAGAGGTCCTTCACTTCTTTGTTTAAGTTAATTCCTAGGTATTTTATTTTTTGAGGGGCTATTACAAATGGAGTTATTTTCCTAATTTCAACCACACTTTTCTCATTGTTGGCATAGAGAAAAGACATTGATATTTGAGGGTTAATTCTATACCCTGCTACTTTGCCAAATTTTTGAATCAGCTTGTGTAATTTAGGAGTGCAGTCTATGGGATTGTTTAAATACAAGATCATGTCATCTGCAAAGAGGGAGAGTTTTATTTCTTCTTTCCCTATTTGGAACCCCTTTATGTTTGCATCTTGTCTTATTGCTGTAGCAAGGCATTCTATTACTAGATTGAAGAGAAGTGGAGAGAGTGGACATCCTTGTCTTGTTCCTGAGTTAAGAGGAAATGGCTTTAGCTTTCACCATTAAGTATAATGCTGGCTGTAGGTTTGTCATATACAGCCTTTATTGTGTTGAGGAATGTCCCATGGATTCCTAATTTTTCGAAAACCTTCATCATAAAGGGTGTTGGATCTTGTCAAATGCTTTTTCTGCATCTACTGAGATAACCATGTGGTTCTTATCCTTGCTCTTGTTGATGTGATGAATAATATTAATCGATTTGCGTATATTGATCCAGCTTTGCATCCCTGAAATGAATCCTGTTTGATCGTGGTGTATGATTTTTTTGGATGAATTGTTGTAGTCGTTCGGCCAAAATTTTGTTGAGAAGTTTTTCATCAATGTTCATCAAAGAAATTCATCTATAGTTCTCTTACTTTGATGAGTCCCTGCCTGGTTTTGGGATGAGGGTTATGATGGCTTCATAGAATGTGTTCGGTAGTGAACTTTCTCTTTCAATTTCATTGAAGAGTTGGAGGAGTATTGGTGTGAGCTCTGCTTTGAAGGCCTTGTAGAATTCCGCTGTAAAACCATCTTGTCCTGGACTTTTCTTAGCTGGGAGGTCTCTTATTGCTGTTTCTATTTCAATGCTTGATATTGGCCTGTTAAAATGGTTTAACTCACCTTGGTTTAGTTTTGGCATGTCAATATTTGCTACGAAAAGGTCCATTTCTGTCAAGTTGTCAAACTTATTAGCATAAAGTTTTGAGAAGTATTCCCTTATAATGTTCTGAATCTTGGTTGTTTCCGTGGTGATGTTTCCATACTCATCTCTGAGTTTATTAATTTGGGTGTCTTCTCTTCTTTTTCTGATAAGATTTCTAAGGGTCTGTCAATTTTTTTAATATTTTCGAATAACCAACTCTATGTTTTGTTGATTCTTTCTATAGTTTTTTGGATTCTAATCCATTTAATTCTGATTTAATTTTAATTATTTCCTTCCGTCTACTGGATTGGGGTTTAACTTGCTGCTCTTTTTCAAGGAGGTTTAGATGTGTCATTAAATTGTTGGTTTCAGATCTCTCCAATTTGTTGATGTAGGAGCTCAGAATTATAAACTTTTTTCTGAGTACTGCCTTTGCTGTGTCCCAGAGTAGCTGGTAATTTGTCTGATCATTTTTGTTGAATATCATGAACATTAGAATTTCCTTTCTAATCTCTTCCATGACACACTCGTGATTCAGCAGTGTGTTGCTCAGCCTCCATATTATACCGGACTTTGTTTGGTGGCTGTTGGTGTTGAGTTCTAAGTTTATTCCCTTGTGGTCAGAGAGAATGCAAGGTATAACATCAATGTTTCTGAATTTGGACAAGTTTGCTTTGTGGCCTAAAATGTTGTTTATTTTAGAAAATATTCCATGTGCTGCTGAGAAGAACGTTTATTCTGATGCTGCTGTGTGAAATATTCGGGAAATGTCTGTTAAATCTAGTTGATCTATGCAGCTGTTTAGATCTGTGGTTTCTCTGTTGGGTTTTTGCCGAGTTGATCTATCTAGTGGGGAGAGTGGTGTGTTAAAATCCCCAACAATTAATGTCTTTGGATTTATGTGGGATTTTACACTTCAGTGTTTCTAGTTTTGAATCCATGGATATTTTTTCTGACACATGTGTGTTCAGTATCTACAAAACATATGTACTAACTTATCATGTAACAGTATTATTTTGCCTGGAATCTTTTTTTTTAATTTGTTTAATTGTGAAAATACCGTACAGAGAAGTTACAATTACATGAGCAAGGTAATGCGTACATTTCTTATGAAGCATTGTTGCCTCCTCCTTTGTTTCCCCTTTCTATCCCTTCCCATCCCCCTCCTCTCCCGCCAAAGTTGTAAAGTTCATTTTTTGACATAAAATGTTTTACATCTCAGTGTTGCAATGGGTCCACCTGTATCCCTATTTAAACCATTTTTTCCCTTCCCTTCCACAAAGTATAACAACATCTGAATCTTTAATAGCATCCTTATTAACCTTAAAGTCTATTTTCCTTGCTTTGTTTTGTTTTTTGCCAAACATAAGCAAAGATTTGGTGGGACATTCTGAAAAGATCTCTGCCCTCATATTTACTAATCACCCTGGGCTTCAACCAGTGAGGTACCAGCTCAGATGATGGAACTTTGAAATTCGGGAAAGCAGATGCACATCATAAGGCCCATGGTTTTCGGTTTTCTCAGATTATTTTTTAAATGTAAGTGTTACTAAGGTGTGTACAGTGAGTTTACCATTTCACAATTCATGTCATGTGTATATTTTTCTTGTAGACAATGGCATCTTTTTCTGAGCTTTCTCCCAGTTTCTTTTTTTGTTGTTGTTGATGTTTTTTTATTTGTGTACCTGACCTTCAGCTTGAAATCAGGATTGGTTGCTGCCCCTGGGTTTTTGTAATCAAGCGTACTCTACCTCTTGAGCCCCAGCTTCCTTTATGGCTTTTTGGGTGTTAATTGAAGAGAAAAGTCACAAATTTTCTCACTCCTGCTGTCTTTGAACTGTGATCATCAGCCTCCTGAGTAGCTAGGATTATAGGCCTGAGTCTTCAGTGTCCAGCTACTAAAGTGTTGGTTTTATGCTTCCCTGGTTGTGTTACAATTTTCCTCGACTCTTAGCACTAATACTACATATTGCCTGGCTCAAATCTGAATTGGTAGAACATACTTGTATTTTGATGAAGACAAGAATAGGAAACTATAGGCCATAGTAACATATAAACTAAACAAATCCCTTGGAACATGGCATAAAAACAAGTAGGTTTATTGCCAGTTGACTGTGTCTTTTCTTTATTGTTAATTCTACATGGCCTATGAATGATGTTAAACATATCCAAATGACCATTGGCAGAAATAATGTTTCTCATCCTGTTCTAAAATTAAAACAAAAACCAACCAAAAAATACTACTTATGAGTCCAGCAATTTTCTCTAATTAAAGACCAGTCTGCCCCAGTTTATGAAAAAAAATATCCTTTATTCAAGTGCTGTTGCTTTTTCTAACTGCAAATATAACAAAATCTGTTGTAGTCTATAGAATTGTATACCACAGCTGTCATTTTAATTCACAAGAAGTTCAGCCATTAAAAAGTTTATTTATTTTTTGAGTCAATTGTGGGGTGAACTCAGGGCCTGGCCACTGTCCCTGTGCCTCTGTGCTCAAATTAGGTAGCACTCTACCAATTGAGCCACAGGCCACTTCTGGTTTTTGAGTTGCAAATTGGAGATAAGAGTCTTATGGGGACTGGCTTTGAACTGCGATACTCAGATCTAAGCCTCGTGAGTAGCTGGGATTATAGGCATGAGACACTGGCACCTGTCTTCAAATAGACATTTTTAAAATGATGAAATGCTTGGTGCCTTGGGCTCACATATATAATCCTAGCTATAGTTATTATTACAGGTATGAGAAACAAACACTAGGTGTGTGTTGTTCATGATAGTTTATATTGGCATGTTTTAATATAATTTGTTTCTTATACTACAATGCTCTTATCTTATATTCTCCTAGGTGAGAGTGATAGGTGCTAGGCAATGTTGAAACTTCTTTGGTTGAGATGGAGCCATGTGGAAATTCTTGCCTACAATTGCATACAATTGAAATCCTCCTGCTCTCAGCTCCCCATGGACCTGGGATGATAAACATATTCCATCACGCATAGCTAGTGGTTGGGGAGGGTTGCAGGTAAAACTACAGTGGTCTGGAAGTGATGTCCTAAATAGTTAGCTTTACAGGAAAAATCTTGTTGTATTCCATTTCACGTTGAAGTAGTGTACGTACATACTTACAGCATACAAAGATAACACGCTTCCTTTTAAAAATATAGAATAGTCAATATAATTAGCAGGTTTATGTCCTAAAACATTGAAGCTAATGTATTTTGGTAACCTCCTGACTTTGTTAGCTATTTTGAAATATACCATAAACATGAATACATTGATAATGTGCACTAGAAGATTGGAATTTGATAGAGATAGATATAAGTTAGACTATGTATAGGAAATAAATATATATCTATTGCTGCTCTGAAGAACATTATCACATATTCACCATGACAATAGTTTTCCTGCAGTGTAGAATTTTCCATTTCAAAATCTGCCATTTTTCTTTACATTCTCCTTATACATATGAATGTTTTCCTGCTTCTTATAATGCTTAGAAAGTATTATAAGATGGAATTAAATAATTTGTTGAGTCTAATGAAATTATCTCATTTTGTTTGGTTTTGTGATGCTAAATCATTAAGGCCATGGTTTCCTGAAAGTTATGCTAGCAGACTACATCACTAAATTGTATTCTAATTACATCTTATTATTATATTTTGATATAGAGTTTTGCTGTTGCTGTTTTATGATATAGAGTATTGTGAAGTTGGACCGAAACTTGAAACCCCATTGCCTCCAGTAACAATGCTTCATCACCAGGTTCTGGAGGCTTATAATTATAACTCTAGTTAATCAGGAGGTTGAGTCCTGAGATTTAGTTCAGTTAGCCTGAGCAGGAAATTTTATGAGTCTCTCCTCTCCAGTTCACTACAAAAAGCTTGCAGTGGAACTGTGGCAAAATTGGTAGAGCACTACATTCAAGGGAAAGATGCCCCAGGTTTGCTATCTAGCCCCTGAGTTCAAGCCCTAAAACACACATTTGCACAGACACACATTAACACACATACACACACACACACTCCACACACATGTATAAACACAGAATTGCAGGCAGTGTTGTACCTTAAATTCTTATCCAGAGATTGGACAACAGCTAACTTATTTCTGAAGATTTTTCCTGATTATTTTGAAGGAGAAAGGTAGTTCATGGGACAGTCATGACAAGACTTTAGTGAGGAATAGTTTATAAACGACTAGCTTATAAAACAGACAGGAGCAGTTTTTATCTTTAAATCTTACATTCCTTCAACCACAGTATTTTTAATCATTGAATTATGAGAAGACAATGTAACCCCTCTTATCTTCTCCCCTTCCCCTCTATCATAAAATATGACAAAAGTTTCAAAATAATCTTTTATCTTACAAGAATGTACACCTGTAAAAATATCTGACTATATGTGTAAGGTTTGTTTCTCAATACTTGTATGATTTTCCACATGACATCACACAGGTACTTCAAGAGCAAACAGAAGATTAGGAAACAAAAACCTAACAATGTTCTAGGAAGTGGATGTCAAAAATAGATGCAAAAAGCACATAGCAGGCTGAGAGGGCCCTGAGAAGCAAAATGATTGGTGCAGATGAGAGGAATAGTGACAAACAAGGCATGGATCTGACTTAGGAAGGGTTCTATGAGGCTGAGACCATGCTGGTTCCTAGGCCTAGCTGAGGATGTTGGGATTTGACAATGTCCACATGTTTATAGATTTTTGTGGGAGAGGAGATTTCAGCCTCCAGTTTGTCTTTGGCATGTTCTTATGTGAGCAAGCAGCTTAGATCATTGGGCTCTGAGAGATGACACTACGTCCCTCACAATGGAATATAATATGGAACTCTGAGAGCTAAGCAACTGTAACTGACAGTCAGCTCAAGACACCTCATGTGGCCTGTAGCTCAGGAACAAGAAAGATGTTCCTGTGTTGTTTTCAAAGTTCAAGAGACTCAGGTCTCAGCATGAGAGGTGTGCGTGCCTCACTTGATGCTGTAGACATTGGATCAGTGCTAAACATGAATCCCATATCTCAGGCCTTTTTATAAGAAGAAACCAAGGGAATCACAAGGCAACTCAGGCCAGGTATAACTAGGACAGGAAATCTATTTAATCTCGACCTAGCCCACAGTACAAACTTCTTATTCTGTGATTTTATATGTGTTTACTGAGAAAATATTTGCTGTGTACTTTTCAATCCACTCTATTACAATTACTCATTTTGAAGTGTACTCCCATTTCCATGTTTCAAAGATCCATTCTTTTTACCACCTCAGTGTGACAATCAGTCAGCACAAACCCTGAATGTGCCTGATAATTTATGGAACTTGGATTCAGGCATGTTGGAAATGCTGATAATGGACCTGGTCCCTGCCTACAAGAAAGGTGATATCTTCTGTGTTGGAAACTTTCTCCAGCATTTTAGAGAATGGGCCAAAATGGAGCACTTGCTGGATGTTCTGTTTAAAAAGTGAGTGTTCCTCTTTCAAACCCAGGGCGGATGAGACCACCTCTGGAAGATTATTGGAATACTTGGTACCTCTCTGAGAGTGTTTCACTGGGGTCTGGTCACAGGAGCTTGGCTTGAGACAAAGAAGTACCCTCCATGACTACTTCCTTCGTATTGGGCTGCCAGAACATTTCATTTGCCTCATAAGCTAGTGGAAACATAGCAGTTTGGTTGCTGAGAAACTATGATTAAAGGAATGATTCAGTGGCACCCAACGTCCACCCTCTCCTAGGAAATCACTATCTTGGAAGCCTTTGAAGGAATATGGACAGAAGAAATAATGTAACTTGAACTTGAATTTGGGGCCTGAGTGCTGTCCCGTTCGTAGCACTTTACCACTTGAGCCCCAGGTCCAAGTCTGGCCTTTGGCTGGTTAATTGAAGAAAAGTGTCTTTACAATTTTACAAACTCGACTGGGTTCAAACTGTCATCCGGATATCTCACTCTCCGGATTAGTAGTATTAGAGGCATGAGCCATTGTGCATTTGTTTGGAGAGAGGCATGTAACCATCCTCACAGAATTTCCTTGAAATTGTGTAGACATATCTCCACTTTTTGTCTGCCATATTTACATTACCATGTGGGACTTAGCCAGTCCCATGTGTGTCCTGTTATTTCAGAAAAGGAAGAGCATAGAGTTATTCTCCTTATCTCCTGCATTGGTACAGATCCTTCTACTATTACTGGGAGGAAGATGAACAAGATGAAGAAATAAGTGGACGTTGGCACAAAGAGAAGTTCTGTCTTTGAAAACTGGGTATCTTTGAAGTTTCTGAATCAAAGTCAAATTCTTTTTTTGCACACCAGTTGTGATTTTCCCCAGGGGGTTGATGCTTGCCACGTCAGTGGATAGCAGATTACACAGTTGTGGATGTGGTTGTTATTTTGGACTCTCATGGATGACAAGGAGGGTTGTGTATAACAAGTCAGATCCAGTGGAGAAACAATTTCTTTTCCTGTCACATGGGAAATTTTAGAGGATTGTATTAGAGAAATTCCTAGAAGTGGGTTGTGAGGAGCATCCTGCATGTAGGCGTCTTTACACACTTCCCAACATGCATGTTCTGCCAGAAAAACGATATATTAAAAGGCTCAGGAAGGATAGGGCGTACTCTCATTTCTCTTGTCACCAATTTGCCAACAGCATGGTTTGTTCCATCTTCCCTATGTGGATGGACTTCTAACTTGATGATTTCTATGAGCAGAAGGACCATGACACCCTGAAAGAACTTACACAGTATGTCAAACTCAAAATGCCCTCTTCAGACTTCCTCTTCTGCTTCCATGTTCTTCTGGACAAGCTGGAGGAACGCATTACCCATGAGACCAAGAAAAATAGGAAGAAGTCCTTGTTTAGATGCCTCAGAGCTGGTGTATAGGGATAGAACCTGGGTGTCTAGGGATGTGCTGAATTGGCCAAGAGCCCTTAGTATGCCCCAGCTTGGCAAAATTCCTTTTATGGATATTCTTTGCCAGGTAATACCTTTTCTCCTTTTGAAAGAACTTGGAAGTAGCCACTCATTAGAAACAGCCTACTTTCTCATGTGTTCAGTTAAAACTCAAATTCTACAGATTCTCCCATTACATCCTCATAAAAGTTTAGTCAAACCTTAACATCAAGAGTTCTAAGACTCCTGTATCTATTTCCATTCTCAAGTTTGCATCACCATAGAGCAGCTCCTGCTGAACTGCAGAAAAAGAACCCATCAGTGATGTCATCTACGGTGACTGATAGAGATTGGAAGCCATTACTGATCTCCAGAAAGCATGTGAACATAGAGTTTTTTGAATTTGTAGAAAGGCCCAAGCAGGTTTGAGTCCTGTTGACATCCTAGTGGTTCTGACCACCACATGTGATGAAGGTGCACCTGCAAATACCATCAAGGAAGAAGACAATCCAGAATGTCTTCCATTAATATTCACAAGCCACCTAGATTGGCTCCAAAACAGTCAAAAAGACACGTCTTGGTATGCAGGGTAAATGTGTGCTAATGGAAAATGACCGCAGTCTATGTTCAGGAAAACCAATAAATGAGGTCCAAAATCTAGATTCAGTTGGGGAAAGGGAATCTTTCCTCAGAGAATACCCAGACCAATCTGTCCTCCTGCAGGGCTTCCAATTTCCAATTGAGAAATTAGAATCTTTCTCTCCCTGGACTCTGAAAGAAAATCCTGTCTTTAGTGAGGAAGTAAATACCTTTTGACTTTGAGGACTATGAGGCAGAATTCCTGCTTGAAGGCAACTTAGAGACCAATTTATATTTAGAGTTTCCTTTACCCCTTCCTGGGAAAATCTTTAATTTTCTTTTTGTTCTGGTTGTTGTAAAATGTTCACTCTATTTATTTTTCTAACTTTATTAAAATATCAATGTTCTTGATATATTCCCGATTAATTAATATTAACTATGTTTCTTTATAAGCCTACATTATGAAACATCGTACACACGTTTTGTATTGGTGGGGGGGGGGACAGAGTGACAGGAGGCTGTACAAGAGAGCCTACTGCATATAAAGGAACTGTTAAATGCACACGGAGAGGCAAAGAAGCCAGGCCATGCCTGCATAGGGTGATAAGGTGGCTAAAAATGTCTAGGACATCACAGATCTGATGTGTAGAAAACTATTCTGTCAATTGGGAAAATGCACAACATTTAGTGGAATCTGGGACACTCTTCCAACAGTGAGTTCAAATCTTTATACATCTTCATTGTGCTTTCAGTAACATGGAAGAAAAATTTGGCCCCAATAATATAAAAAATCTTTTTAGGTCTGAAAATATTTGACAAAATATATAGGGAATATGTATAAAGGAAAGTAAAAGCCATCATCAATAGAAGAAAGAAGGCTTACGTAGATGAACAAACACAAAACCAGGAAGAAAAATAACATGATTAAATAAATTATATATACATACATGTTATATTCTTGATGTTATATATATATATATATTATATTATATAATATATAAGATTGAATATGATTTTTCAAACTACAAAGGCATTTAAATTTTTAGTCTTGAGTATATATTTCACAAAACTTTAGTGTAAATTATTATTGGGGAAAGTAGTGATATAATTTGATTATAATTATATGAATATATTTGTGTGTTTCTAGATCTAACACTGATTATAAATAGATGAATAAACATATACATATATTTTTATATATCTGTCTATGAAGTGAATATAATGAAACTGACTACACTATGTATAAAAAAGCAGTTAAAAGCTGAGTCCATGAGTATCACGCCTTTAATCCTAGTGATGTGGGAGGCTGGGTTCTGAGTTTTAGTCTCACTTACCCCCATGGTCTTAGATTTTTAGAGGAGGTCTGGGACCCCCAGTGTAACAAAGAGACACATATGCAGTGGGATCACACTCCCTGAACCCAGAGGAAAGTCAGTAGAAATCAGGACAAGCCTCTTATGATAGTCTACTCAGTTCCTGTACCAAGATGGCTATCTGTAGAACATCAGATGGAGATTTGTCATTCTCTCCTAAAGGGTCTAAAAATAGCCTTCTGAACTATAGTCTCTGACTCTACTGAATTAAACCTTATTTCCCTTCCTAAGCTGCAAACACATGGAAATATGGCAAGGGCTCAAGAAAGATGGACAAAGACTTACAAGTACATAAAATTATATACTCTGTTTCAGTAATTCAATGACAAATCATCAAAGCATGTATTCAATTGTTCTATTTTTAAAGGAAATGGAAACATACTCTGAGTGTATCAGGAACTGGGTGACAGTTTGTTTGCTGAATTCTTGAAGGCACTCCTGGGCAAAAGAGACACATATATGGGGGAAATTGTGTCGGGGTGGGTGTCTTCACACAGCTTCACAAAACAATGGCCATAACTGCTATGATGTCACAGCCCCCTTTGCCATAGCCACAAATAGGTGTCAGGTACTGGTTTTGCCCTGTAGTGGACTCAACAACACCAAAATAAACAAAGAATGAGAGGAATGACTACCAGCCACCAAACTTCAGCTTGAAGTGCTGTCCTGACCAGAAGCTAGGATAAATTGAGCTGGAGAAGACTGATCTCCATGTAAGGCTCCTGAGCACTAAAGACTAAGCATTGTTACAGATGTTTGAGAAACAGAAGTTAATGTGGCTCTCTCTTTACCAATTCCATGCTGAAAAGAAAACCAGAAATCATAATGAGAATTTCTATAAATCAAAGACAT